>NC_058087.1:134539374-134616052 GCF_014858855.1 Bufo gargarizans | reverse complement strand
ACAATGGTCAGTAAACCATTTACCAGTGGTTTTGGCACTGTGAGCAGGTGCCGGGTCGTGCTGAAAAATGAAATCTTCATCTCCATAAAGATTTTCAGCAGATGGAAGCATGAAGTGCTCCAAAATCTCCTGATAGCTAGCTGCATTGACCCTGCCCTTGATAAAACACAGTGGACCAACACAAGCAGATGACATGGCAACCCAGACCATCACTGACTGTGGGTACTTGGAACTGGACTTCAGGCATTTTGGCATTTCCCTCTCCCCAGTCTTCCTCTAGACTCTGGCACCTTGATTTCCGAATGACATGCAAAATTTGCTTTCATCCGAAAAAAGTACTTTGGACCACTGAGCAACAGTCCAGTGCTGCTTCTCTGTAGCCCAGGTCAGGCGCTTCTGCCGCTGTTTCTGGTTCAAAAGTGGCTTGACCTGGGGAAAGCGGGACACCTATAGCCCATTTCCTGCACACGCCTGTACACGGTGGCTCTGGATGTTTCTACTCCAGACTCAGTCTACTGCTTCCGCAGGTCCCCCAAGATCTGGAATCGGTCCTTTTCCACATTCTTCCTCAGGGTCCGGTCACCTCTTCTCGTTGTGCAGCGTTTTCTGTCACACTTTTTCCTTCCTACAGACTTCCCACTGAGGTTCCTTGATACAGCACTCTGGGAACAGCCTATTCGTTCAGAAATTTCTTTCTGTGTCTTACCCTCTTGCTTGAGGGTGTCAATGATGGCCTCTGGACAGCAGTCAGGTCGGCAGTCTTACCCATGATTGCGGTTTTAAGTAATGAACCAGGCTGGGAGTTTTTAAAAGCCTCAGGAATCTTTTGCAGGTGTTTAGAGTTAATTAGTTGATTCAGATGATTAGGTTAATAGCTCGTTTAGAGAACCTTTTCATGATATGAACAATTTTTGAGATAGGAATTTTGGGTTTTCATGAGCTGTATGCCAAAATCATCAATATTAAAACAATAAAAGGCTTGAACTACTTCAGTTGTGTGTAATGAATCTAAAATATATGAAAGTCTAATGTTTATCAGTACATTACAGAAAATAATTAACTTTATCACAATATGCTAATTTTTTTTAGAAGGACCTGTATATATAATACAGATAATTAGTAGGAGATAGTCAGTGTAGGTTAGATAGTGATATAGTGTAGCTGATAGGTTCCAGTGCAGGGTGTTAGGTAGTGTGATAGGATTTATTGTTTATCTGCTGTCCATATATACATGTTACTGACATGGTGCTGTGATGTCACAACAATACTTTGTTAGAGTAGTTTGTTTTTCAGGTATAAAGCAATTAAGTCAGCCGACATATAGACACTGACACAATGCGGTATCTATGGAGATCTAATAAGACCACCCCAAAATCTTTATTCTTATACCAGTTGATACTAAATAATCAACGTGGAGCAATAGATAATTGTACGTGATAACAGATTGTCAATAATTTTTACTTTCAGAACTAGGTGAACGGCTATTTGACAGATTCTGGGACATATTTGGACTCGTATATCAAAGAAACAGAATTTATGAGAACATAGATATCAGCTCACATCAAATATTTCTCAACCTCCTCCAACCTAGGTCATTGTTTCCCAAATTAGATGAAAAACTCATGTCATTGCACAATTACAGATGTGTCAGCACAATTGCAGATGGCCTTTAAAATATGTTCTAAGGCCTAGAAATTATGAAAAGTGGAATAAATGATAACTTCACAGTGAATATAATTATTATTTTTTTTTTTAAATAAGCTTTATTGGAGAAATCTAAGTACTTACTAGAATCGCTGCATGTAAATACAGGTTCCGGTGTATTGCGTAAGCTCCACAATGGGTACCCTAGGAGGGACTGAGATCAAATAAGTTACAACAGTCATGACTATGAAGTATTAATGGGGGTTATGTGTTTATGTTGATTTTAGGAGTGTTTTATATTTTAAAATAAAATCTGTTTGTGAAACATATAAAGCCGGACATTCATTGAATACTTTAGTACTGCGGCTAGGTGGTATAGCAGGCTGTGCTATATTTTGATGAGCGCTAAAGCTCCATACTTTCAACTGGACTACAATATTTAAGAACAAATACTTTCCCAAAATCATGGCTTTATCAAGTTCTTGCAGTGGGAGGCGTGGATCCAAGTTGGTTTCCCTTCCAGCTTCACAGTGGTTGGTGTAGTAAGCTGGACTTGGAATGGAACGTCAAACAAGGTTCTAATGCTTTCCTTATGTGTCTTTTCACAGTGACCCAGTCTCCAGGATTTATTGAATGAGTCCCTTCCAGTGAAGAGGGATCTGGAATAGAACTGAGAACACGATTATGAACCTGTTGTAATTTCCTGTGCATTGCTCCTACATATTGTGTCAAGTCTGAATGAATGGTCTGGAGCTGCTGAGGGAATAACGGTCCTGTCCTTGGCACAGTGCCAAAAAGTACCTCATAGGGACTTAACTGTGTTTTCCTATGAGGGGTTACTCTGACTCTGTACAAAGCTATCAGCAAACATTATGTCCATGGCTTACCAGTCTTGGCCATTGCTTTCTGGATTTTTAGCTTTAAAGTTCTATTCAAGAGTTTGAGGCCTTTGAGGTGTGTAAAATGCCTGCTTTATGCCTAGAGTGTGAAGTATCTCCTGTAAAACCTCTGAAGTGAATTAAGTTCGCCTGTCACTTTTGATCACTTCTGGAACTCCAAATCTGCACACCACCTCAGACAAAATTTTCTTGACTACTGTTTTTGCATTAGCTATGGCTGTAGGCCAAGCTTCAGGCCAACCTGAAAAGAGGTTCACACATACCAGAACATACTCATATGTGCCTACCTTTGGAAGTTAATTGAAGTCGATCGGAAGTTGCTGAAAAGGCTATAGTGCCTTTGGAGTGCACCTGGGTGCACCTTGACAGTCCTTCCTATGTTATGACAAGGACAGACCATACCAAACTTACAATTTCTTCCTTGGACTGGTGGGTAAGTCTATGTGATAGGGCACACAAAATGGGGTATAGTACCCTGAGAAGGCACAGTTTAGCATCTATGGCATACAAACCTTCTTGATTCTTCTCAGCCTTTTTTCTTACCCATTCTTCCTCTTCTAATTTAGGAACTTTTTACTGCAACTTCTGGAGGAGGGTTAGCTCCACCTCCCTTTTTGTGGAACTATGTCCACAAAATGTCCCATCACGGGAGGAGGCAACAGAGCAGCCTGCTTGGCAGCAGCATCTGCCCTACAGTTTCCTTCAGCCTCCTTTTTTTTCTCATTGGTATGGGCCTGTACCTTAACAATGGCCACCATCTCAGGTAATTCTAATGCTCTGAACAATTGAGCTACGGATTCTGCATTTTTGATAGGTTTACCAGAGGATCCCACAAAATCCCTGCTTCTCCAAATGGGACCATAGTCATGTGCTGTGCCAAAAGCATATCTGGAGTCAGTGTAAATGTTTACAGTCTGACCTTCAGCCATTATACATGCCTCAGTGAGTGCTTCCAACTCTGCTTCCTGTGCAGAGCATCCAGGTGGGAGTGATCCTTGTCTTGCAACTTCCTCCAAGGTTGTCACTGCATTGTGTATGGTTTTCCATTAAGATAGTACCTGGATCCATCTCCAAAAAGCTCAAGATCAGCATTATGTACTGGTATTTCTGTGACATTATCAAGTTCTTTTGTTCCAGTTTTCATTAGAGGTGAGACAACAAATCCATGGTCTTGAATCCCAACCTCATTTACAAGATTTGAAGTTGAAGAATCCCAGGCATAGTCATCTATATCACCATACTCAGGATGCCTTGCCTGTGCTGCAGCAGGAGAGGGAGAGGCATGTCAGCTGGGATTCAAACCCAGGACCTGCTGTATCAGAGGCAAGACACTTACCCACAAAGCTATGATAGCTGCATAGCTATTGACTGAAAAAATATGAGACTTCTAGTGTACACCCAGTGTACAGTACATCTATACACATGACAGCTGCCCCAACACACCCAGCTCTGCTATATCTCTATATGACAGCTGCCCCAGCACACTCAGCTCTGCTATATCTCCATATATATGATAGCTGCCCCAGCACACCCAGCTCTGCTACATCTATACACATGACAGATATAGCAGAGCTGAGTGTGCAGGGGCAGCTGTCATGTATATGGATGTACACTGGCTATTAAAGCTATAAACGAGTCTACAGTAGAAGTCCCTGCCTTGCCTCTAATGCAGAAGGTCGTGGGTTCGTATCCAAGCAGAAACTTTTCTGAAATACAGGCTAAATTAGAATACAAGACCGGAAGAGGCCTGCATCGCATCGCTGATATGGAGGTAAGTATAAAAGTGTATTAAAAAAAATATATATTGGGCTGTTACTGCCACATGGGGGGAGCGGGAGGCACTTGATACTGGCACATGGGGTGGTTGACACTTGATACTGGCACATGGGGGTTGGCACTATGATACTGGCACATAGGGGTGGTGGTTGTAAAGGGAAGAGGCTATTAATACTGGCACATTGGGGGGAGATGGCACTATGATGCTGGCACATGGGGGGTGGTGGGAAGGAGAGAGGCACTTGATACTGGCACATTGGGGGGGAGATGGCACTATGATATTGGCACATTGGGGGTGAGATGGCACTATGATACTGGCACATAGGGGGGTGGGAAGGAGAGAGGCACTTGATACTGGCACTTTGGGGGGCGAGATGGCACTATGATACTTGGACATGGGGGAGGAGAGAGGCACTTAATACTGGCACATGGGGGGCATCTATGGGGACACTTACTGGCACATTATTGGGGGCATTATGGGGGTCCCTTTTTACTGGCACATTATTGGGGGGCACTATGGGGGCATCTACTGAGGCCACAAAGAAGGGGTATTTTATATGGGGGGGCTCTGTGTGGCACTAGTAATATCAGGGAGTTTATCTGTTTCTGCAGTATTGTATTGGGGAGCACAGCAGCACAGTATTGTGGTAGGATGATTTGTCCAAAAGATGCAAGGATGATGGAAAAGTAGTAAACTAAGATTATTATTTTTTTTGTCAAACTGCCGAGACGAAAAATGGCTGAAAATGGAGGTCTGATCTGAAGGTCTTAAAGGAGAAGATGAGGAAAGAGAACATCTACGTCAAAGAGACATCGCTGGATGTAAGAGGTATGTGGCATTACCCTGTATTTCCAATTTTTTTTCGAATCCGAATCCGAATACTTTGTTAAAAAAGTAAGGACTCTTTATTTTTTTATATTAAAAGAATATTGAGTTTGGATCACTTTGTTTCTGACACCGTTCACACTATTCTTATGTACAGGATTCGTAGAATTTGAGATTCGAAAGATTCGAGAGATTCAAGAACCATTTCTGATTTGGATTCGAAAAAAAATTGATTTGTCCCACCTCTAGTTTTCATTAATTCAAAACAATCATGGTCATCACTTATGGTACCATCCTGCTCTACCTGATCTGACTCTGGAAGTAAAGTAGCCGGATTAAGGATTGTACATCTCTTGATTGTTATGTTTGGTGGAGTAAGAAGTGTCACTTCATATTTTGTTAGGGCTCTTTCACACCTGCGTTATAGTCTTCCGGCATAGAGTTCCGTCGTCGGGGCTCTATGCCGGAAGAATACTGATTAGGATTTTCCTAATGCATTCTGAATGGACAGTCCGTCCTTCAGGATGCATCAGGATGTCTTCAGTTCCGGAACGGAGCGTTTTTTGGCCGCAGCAAATAGCGCAGCATGCTGCGCTTTTTGCTCCGGCCAAAAATCCGGAACACTTGCCGCAAGGCCGGATCCGGAATGAATGCCCATTGAGAGGCATTGATCCGGATCCGGCCTTAAGCTAAACGTCATTTCGGCGCATTGCCGCATGCGACGTTTAGCTTTTTCTCAATGGTTACCATGGCTGCCGGGACGCTAAAGTCCTGGCAGCCATGGTAAAGTGTAGTGGGGAGCGGGGAGCAGCATACTTACCGTCCGTGCGGCTCCCGGGGCGCTCCAGAGTGACGTCAGGGCGCCCCAAGCGCATGGATCACGTGATCGCATGTACACGTCATCCATGCGCCTGGGGCGCTCTGACGTCATTCTGGAGCGCCCCGGGAGCCGCACGGATGGTAAGTATGCCGCTCCCCCGCTCCCCACTACTACTATGGCAACCAGGACTTTAATAGCGTCCTGGGTGCCATAGTAACACTGAAAGCATTTTGAAGACGGATCCGTCTTCAAATGCTTTCAGTACACTTGCGTTTTTCCGGATCCGGCGTGTAATTCCGGCAAGTGGAGTACACGCCGGATCCGGACAACGCAAGTGTGAAAGAGGCCTTAGTCTCACCATTGATAAATGTTGAATCTTTGCCTGCAAAAATAGTTCCTGGACTGCATGAGGAGCATAAATTGTCAGTGCATGATCCAGAACCATGTCAGCAACTTTTTCAGTCAGCAGGGCACAGGCGGCTACCGCCCACACACAAGAGGGGGCTCCCCAAGCCACTACATCTAGTTGTACTGAGTAGTAGCCTAGTGGGCGGTGTTTTCCCCCATGTATATGAGTCAAAACTCCTTTGGAATGTCCGGAACTATCATGACAAAATAGGTTGAAACCAAGCTCATAATTTGGTATTCCCAGGCATGGGGCAGATATAATGGCTTGTTTTAACTCCCGGTCCCTCTCTTTTGCTTCCACAGTGAGCAAGTAGGGCTGTCCCTTGTTGCAGGCTGCCAAGACATCAAAGAGTGGCTGCATGAGAGATGAAGCAGATGGAATCCACGCCCTGACATAACTGACTAGGCCCACAAATGTCCTCAATTCCCGAACATTGGTAGGCTCAGTCGGCCTAGCAAATGCCTTCTTATGATCTGGTGTTATGTGCTTTGTTTGCTGAGAAATGCAATGTCCCCAAAACACCACTTTAAGTCTAGCAACTTGCAGTTTATCCCTTGAGACCCTGCATCCCTCCAGCAGCAAAAACAACAAAAATAAATGTTTCCTTGAGGCAGATTGTCTTACTGGTGGCACAAAAAAGTAAGTCATCGACATACTGAAGCAATTGAGCATTTCCATCCTCTGGATGCCAGGGAAGGAGCACTCTTGCCACAGCCTCAGAAAACTCAAAGGGAGATTTAGCACCTCCCTGCGGTAATCTGGTCCAACAATCCTGTTTCCCGTTGAAAGTGAAAGCCAGAAGTAGCTGGCTTTCCTCTTCCACAGGAACTGAAAAGAAGGCATTTGCCAAATCAATGACCATGAAGTATAGTATATATAGGCAAAGTGTGTGGATTTGGTACAATAGGTGTATCTATAACCATTAATTTGTTAATTTCTCTGAGATCATGTATCATCATATATGCTGAGGGCTTTCCTGGCTCGGGTTTCTTTTTTATTTGAAAAAGGGGTGTGATATAAGGGCATCTTCATTCCCTTACAACCCCCATCTCGAGGTATTCCTCTAACTGTAGTGCTATTGCATTTTTTTTTTTTTTTTTTATATATATATTTTATTTTCCAATAAATAATGTATAACAATCTCCTATTTCAATATCACAAAGCAATAAAGTGAGAGTGCATTAATAGTTTCATCTAAACCTGTACTAAGTTTCCATTTTATTTATAAGCCCCCCCTATCCCTCCCTCCACCCCCCCCTTTTTCTTTCCGCGGGGCTGCCGTGTCTGCATCTTTATCATTGTTATTATTTCCAGTTGCCAGTTACCCCCCCTTCTCCTCCACAAAGCCGCCGTATCTACATCGACTGTCGTTATTTCCAGTTACCCCAGATCCGCAGCCACACTGCCTTTTTCCTGCTGTTTGGGCTAGAGTGTGTTCATACTGCCTAACTCTGTTCATCCACTCCAACCACTCCTGAAAACTAGGGTATTTCATGGTGCCCCAATGTTTCACAATTATTATTTTGGCTAGTGCGATGCCCCGAAACCACAGTATCTGCTCTGTTTTATTTTCATCTGTCTCTGGGAGTGTACCCAGGATGGCATAATCAATGCATGCCTGGTACTTCATAGGGGAGTGGTTCTGCAGTTTCCGAAATATTTTTATCCAATATTCATTTATCCCTGGGCATTCCCACAACAGATGTTTATAATCTGCTCTGTCTTTGTTACATTTATAGCAGTTCTGTTTCCTATCTTTATAAATGGCATGCAATAATGCTGGTGTGTAATAGAGGCGGTGTATGATTTTCAAAAGAATCCATGCATGAGCGGGTGAGACGGTCGATCTTTTAATGTTTCTGTACACAGTGTTCCAGATAATAGGTTCCCCTTTATGTAGGTCTCTTTCCCATTTAGCCTCACCCCTAAATGTGATCATTTTTGTGTGTTCATATTTTAACTTAGCGTATATATGTGATTTGGAGGTGTTAAATGTCATGTCTTGACAAAGATCTAAAAAAGTGTTCCTTACTATCTTCAAATAATTCTTATTCTCCGTGTGTTGTATAGCGTGACGTAATTGTTCATATCAAAATTTATCAGTAAATCCTAATGTAATGTCTGGTAATATTTCATTTAAGGGCCTAATCAGTCCTTGATGAAAAACTTGTGCAATTAAATATATCCCATTTTTTTCCCAATATTCAGCGTGGCCTAGTTGCATAACTTGTGGTAAGTGTGCATTCCCCCACAGTGGGGTGTACTGAACTGCTTCAGATACGCCCGCCATATCTCTAATTTGTTGCCAGATATACCCAAGCATTCTACAAAATGGGTTTGTTATTGTTTTCTTCTTAAAAATAGCGGTTTGAAGAATATGAAAAAGATCCAACCATGGTCTACAATGCTCCCCAAAAAGAAGACAGATGCATTTATTCCTCCGATTCCTCACACACCATCTCAATTGGGCAGCTAGATAATATCCTTTTAAAAAAGGGATGGACATTCCACCCTCTTCTTTATACAGATACTGAATCTTAATTCTGACTCGTTTGCGGCCCCATATCAGTTCGTTAAAGAGGGTCTCTAACTTGTTAAAAAACTTGTCTTCTATCGTGATTGGACTGGCGTTGAAAACATATAGTAACATTGGTAATAATGTCATTTTAATAAGCGCTATTCGGTTGATTTGTGACAGAGGGAGCTTTAGCCATGTTCTAATTTTTTCCCTAACTTTATCTAACTATTGCAGTAGTTTAATCTTTGCTCAGGGGATTCTGTTTTGATCTCACAGGCCTTACGCCAGGCTTCAATTTGATTTTTACTGGCGTTTGTTACCTGAAGTAGGCCAACATCAGTTCTACTTTTAACCCACATATCTGGAGGAACTTTTGCAAGCATGCCCTCTACCTCCTTGTCTGGGGGAGAATCCCTTTCTCTAAAGGTTCTGTTTTAAGTCGGTTGATCATGGCACTTAGCACTGTTAGGATGGGTTCCATAAGGAGCCCTGCTACTGATACCCCTTTCTTCCCAAATCTGATGATTGCATTTATTGCATTCAATACATCTGCTCCAAGCAAATTCACAGGGCAACTTTCTGATACTAATAACTGCATGCAAATGTCAGTTGTATCAATTCAAATCTGTAATGGCTTCATTTGGTTTTCCCCCCAACCCTACCCCTATAACTTTATCAGGGCTCAGATTTTTCTCTGAAATTTCATGAGCTTTTAGAATAGTACGGCTCGCCCCATGTCAACTATGCAGTCAACATCTTTCCCATCAGGTAGTGTTAGTTTTACTAATGCTTGTGGACCTGGGTGGGGTGGCACCTTTACTACCCTGGGCTCAGCTAGTTGGAGGCTGCCTCATTCCTAATCACTCAACTGTTGATCTACTAAGGCCAACTAGATTTGTGGATTCATCCGATTGTTCTGGTTCTTTTGCCATTCAGAGGGACAATCTCTTTTCATGTGCTCATGATCCTCACAACCAAAACATAATCCTGTTTTCTTGAATTCTTCTACATTTATAGTCCTTCTCTTCCTGTTTCCATATGTATTCACTTTCTTATCTCCTCTCTTCTGTATCTGCCCCCCTGCCTGCTAGTGATGAGCGGCATAAGCAATATTTTAATTTGCAATATTTCGTGAATTTTTGGCTAATTATCCACCATAAATGAGCAAATTCTCAAATTCTTGATTCATTATTTACTTGATTGTGAAAATCAGAAATGTAATATATTCGCGATAAAAATGTGCAATTACTCAGCTCCTTAGTAACCACATAAAATCTCTTGAAAAACATCTCTTCTTATTTCTTCACCCATGCATCAGCACCCCGCAGAACATCTTCTATCTCATCACTCATTGCAATTTTCTTTATCTTTTCTACAAAAGGGGCACCTGCTGCTGCACTACAGAGTGCATTTAGGTCATCCCAAACTGCATCATAATTTCTTTGAATCTTTGTCAAACCCTTATAAAATCCATTTGGATCTTTATATGGATCAGGTAATTTATCTATCATCATAAGCTGCTCACCCTGACTCCAGGGTCTAAACCACTCCACCTGCTGGGTAGCTCTGATTGGGTCACCCTGCTCATAGCAAGTCATAGTAACTTGAGTTACTACTGGATAAGTCCCAAATGTAGGCCCTACTTTAGGTGTAACAGCCCCACATTTCTGCATCCTGGACTGTCCCTGTGCCTATGAGAATCCCCACACTTACAAATCGACGTGGCTGATTATAAGTTAATAGCCTGCTCAGCAGTATACTGGGGAATACTGGGGGCAGGAGTTGAAGCATTCTGTGGAGGCCCGTGCAAAATACTCAGAGACAAGTTTGCAGGCATGGCTCCTCTCCAACAAGTTCTTGAAAACGCCCTTCTGGGAGTATGCCAGTTCTCACATTGATTTACATTCATGGGGTTGCATTGGCCACAATATGTACAGTACATTGCTAGCCATCTTCACCCTCCCTCATGGAAGGAGTCGAGGGAGTTGATGGCTGAGAAGGTCTCCACTGCATTGTGCTGGTATATGTTGGTGGTCCGGCATATGTCTTTTCTAATATTGTCATATCACCATATGCATTATTACTACTGGGCACTGTCAGTTCTGACCCTGACAGATCTGGATAAAGTCTGCTTTGTGTGCTTAATACGGGTGGGGAGCAGTCGCAGGAGAAGTATCACTAAAACTTACTCTCCTGGTGGGAACTTGTCTTATTATTCCTCAACCCATGTATTCCTCCTTATCTGCATTATATAGGGGATCATGCCTCATTGAAGTAGTTAACCATGCTTTTACCTGGGCCTCATATCCATGATTTTCTATATCACTCCTTTTCGTCTACAAAAAATTTCCTCCACCTAGTGGCATCCAGGCACCCAACTTTTGGCATCCCTGCTTTCTTAAGAATGGCAGTTGCATCTTTAATTGCCCATTTCCCATGTTCTATCTTTATCAAGCCCTCCATTGTAGCCTTAGGGATAACCTCTTTTTCCCTTCCTGGCTTGGTAAACATAGTTCCTATAGCAACCTGATCAAGGTAGCGATCCCTCGCCTTTTTGGTTAATCTGTTATGTATAATCCTTTAGGTTAACAGATTCTCTAGTTAGGTCAGGCTAGATATATGTGAACATCACATAGGAAACGAGTGGAACTTCTATTGCCTTGTGGCAAGTTCTATACCTTAAATATATGCACACAAAGACATATAAGGACAACCCAATAGTAATTACTATATACTCTTCATACATCAGGCCCTTACACCGCGAGCACCAGCACAACCAGCCGATCAGTATCTTAATCTATTACACAGTGTAGCTCTTAGTTACTGGATAGTGAGTTAATATTTTACCTGGACACACGTATTCTGCCTGCTCAAAGAGCAGCCACAGTGTATGGAGAATGTCCAAAACTTCACACTTAACCCTTAAGTTATTACAAGCAGAGTTGTTTAGTAGCAGATTTAAGACAAACAACACAGACACAATGCGGTATCTGATAAGACTACCCCAAAATCTTTATTCTTATGCCAATTGATAACGGGAGTAACTGGGTGTTTCTGGCTGGTTACAATACTTAATAATCAACGTGGAGCAATACAAAATTGCATGTGATAACAGATTGTCAATAATTTGTACTTTCAGAATTAGGTGAACAGTTATTTGACAGATTCTGGGACATATTGTCACATCTTTGACAGGTCTCAGAAGGTCTGAAAGATTATCTGCGCATTAGTGATCTGACAACCTCTTTCGGTTTCACTTTGTCTGTGTGTTGCTGGTATGTCCACACCTCCTGTTCAGGTGTGGATCATGTGACCTTTACCTCGCCTATTTAGTCTGACTTTTCCCGTCACTCCTTGCTTGGGATAGCTTCATTTGGTCTTGGAAGAGCTGGAGTGTGGTTCGTGTTAAAATCCTGTTCATCCATCATCCTCTGAAGTTAAGTGTTCCGCTTGTTGTGTTTTGTATCCCCCCCCCCTTTGTTTACTAGGCCTCAGCGAGAGGCTAGTTCCTTCACCAGGGAAGGAACAGGTTGTCTCTGCCCTGTCATTATCTTTAGGGCATCTGAGGGTCACCAGGGTTTTCTAGGTTCCTGTGTATGGGTATCTCTACCATTGAGAGGTGCCCATACGGATAGGAGTTAGGGCCAGGAGCAGGGTTTTATAGGTGGTGACCCTTTTCCTTCCCTAGCGGTAAGGCCTAGTATCTTTCCCCTTCCTTCTTGATTGTCTTTTAGTGTTCTCCCCTACTACATCCGTGATATTATCCTATGCCAATACTGTCATTTTTGTTCTGATCTGTGCAGCTATGGATAATATGTCTGCACTGGTTGAACAGCTGCAGAATCTGACTTTGGAGGTAGCAGACCTCCGCGCAACTGTCTTACAGATTCAGAGTCCACAGGCTGCTGGTTCTGGTGGTGGGTCCCAGGCCTTTTCCTGAACTGAAGGTGGCTCTCCCGGACAGGTTTTCCGGGGGTAGTGACAATTTCATCCTGTTCAGGGAGTCATGTAAATTATACTTTAAGCCATGTCCATACTCTTTTGGGGATGAGTGTCAACGTGAGGGTATGATTATTTCATTGCTTAAAGAGGACGCCCAATCTTGGGCTTTTTCTCTGCCAACCGGATCACTGTCCCTCCAATCACTAGATTAATTATTTAGAGCCTTGGGTCTCATCTACGATGACCCGGATCGGATCTCTCAGGTTGAGACCAAGTTACGGAGTTTGCGGCAGAGGGAACGTTCCGCGGAGACCTATTGCTCTGAATTTAGGAGATGGGCTACCGATACTGAGTGGAACTATCCTGCTCTCCATAGCCAATTCTGTCAGGGTCTCTCTGAGAGACTGCAGAACGTGTTGGCTTTTCACGAAAATCCTGTGTCATTGGAGGCAGCTATGTCCCTTGCTGTACGTCTAGATAGACGCCTGACGGAGAGATCTAGGGGTCCTTACCTTCAGGAAGTACTGCCCAAAAGGTGTACTGCTTCCTTTGAGACTTATGGTGGAGAGACACTGGTAGTTGAACCTTGTGATGAGCCTATACAGTTAGGAGGAGCTACTCCTGGCAAAAGCTTGGGTCATGTGAAAGGAGTTTGCTTTTATTGTGGCAAGAAGGGACATTTTGTGAATATTTGTCCGTACTTGCAGCATCAAGGTGTAAACAAAAAGGAAAAAACTTTTAATCCTCAAATTACTATTGGTGGTGTGGATGGGGAGCAAGAAAACCTACTATTGTCTTTTACTGGTAGTACCCATTTTCTCCTGTCTGCCGAGGTGGCGCTAGAGTCCAAAACTGTGAAAATCGAAGGATTTATCGACAGTGGGGCAGGAGTTAACTAAATTGATGGAGAGTTTGTATGCATTCATGGGTTGACTATTAATGCATTAGAGAAAAGTATTTCTGTCTTTGCAATTGACTCAGCACCTCTCACCCAAAAATGTCTGTCGCAGATAGTGAAGGACATTCATTTAAGAGTGGGTGATTTGCATCAGGAATCGATCTCCTGTTATGTATTGGAGGGTCTGCCTGCTCTGTTTGTTGGTGTTGGGCTTACCATGGTTCAGCAAACATAACCCTAACCTCGACTTGCAAGTGAGACAGATTCTCGATTGGAGTGATTAATGCATCATTCTCTATGGTGACCACTAAAACTGTACCCTCGTTCATTTCAGAATTTTCTGATGTTGTCTCTGAGAGTGGTAATCAGGAGTTGCCTCCGCACTGGGAGTATGACTGTCCCGTCAATCTTATTCCCGGAGCTAAAATTGCCTAAATCTCGGTTGTATATTCTTTCGGAACCTGAAAGAAAGGCCATACGAGAGTATATTACCGAGAGTTTGGCAAAGGGACATATTAGACCATCCAAGTCCCAAGTGGCTGCTGGGTTTTTCTTTGTAAAGAAAAAAGATGGTACCCTGAGACCATGCCTGGACTTCAGTGAGCTCAATCGTATTACCGTCCGTGATCCTTATTCCCCTTCCTTTGATTCCGGATTTGTTTAGTCAGATTGTCGGTGCCAAGGTGTTCTCTAAGTTGGATCTAAGGGGGACATATAATCTGGTAAGGATCAAGGAGAGGGATGAGTGGAAGACCGCATTTAATACCCTTGAGGGTCATTTTGAAAACCTGGTCATGCCCTTTGGGTTATCCAATGCTCCTGCGGTTTTTCAACACTTTGTCAATAACATCTTTCATCATCTGGTGGGGAGGTTTGTCGTTGTATACCTTGATGACATACTAATTTATTTGCCTAATATGGAGACTCATCAGGATCATGTGAGACAGGTGTTACAGATCCTAAGAGAGAATAAGTTGTATGCTAAGATGGAAAAGTGTGTATTTGCTGTACAGGAAGTGCAATTTCTGGGTTACCTGCTCTCATCCTCAGGTTTTCGTATGGATCCCGAGAAGGTCCGTGCCGTGTTGGACTGGGATCGACCCGAAAATCTGAAAGCGCTTATGCGGTTTTTGGGGTTTATTAACTACTACCGTAAATTTTTCTTGAACTATTCATCGGTGGTTAAACCTTTAACAGACATGACTAGGAAGGGTGAGGATATTTCTGTCTGGTCTGATGCGGCATTACAGGCCTTTTCTGCTGTGAAAGAATGTTTTGCTTCGGCCCCTATTCTGATGCAACCGGACGTGACCATTTATTGTTGAGGTTTACGCGTCCGAAGTAGGGGTAGGAGCAATCTTGTCACAAGGTCCTTCACCTAGTAAATGGCGCGTATGTGCATTTTTCTCTAAAACACTCTCTACTGCTGAAAGGAATTATGATGTTGGGAATAGGGACTTGCTGGCCATTAAGTTGGCGTTCGAAGAATGGCAATATTGGTTGGAAGGAGCAATTCACCCTATTACAGTAATTACGGATCACAAGAATCTGGCCTATCTGGAGTCGGCTAAGCGACTGAACCCAAGGCAGGCCAGATGGTCATTGTTTATCCCCAGATTTCACTTTATCATCACTTACCACCCTGGGATTAAGAATGTCAAGGCGGACGCTTTGTCGAGTAGCTTTCCTGGGGGGAAGGGGGGGGGGGGTGAGTCTAATGACCCTAGTCCCATTATATCTGAAGGGGTAGTCATATCCGCTCTTTATCCTGATCTTGAGGCCAGGGTGTTGGAGGCACAGGAGGATGCTCCGGACTCTTGTCCTCCGGGGAAGTTGTTTGTTCTCTCCGAATTACATCACAAGATGTTTGAGGAACATCACTGTACAGTGCTTGCTGGTCACCCTGGGAGCAGATCGACTGTCGATCTCATCTCTCGCAGATTTTGGTGGCCGGGGTTGCGTAAGTGTGTTAAGGACTATGTGTCAGCCTGTGGTACCTGTGCACGTGCTAAGGTGACACATACTCGGCCTTCCGGATCTCTGCTTCCATTGCCCATACCGTCCAGACCTTGGACCCATTTGTCCATGGAGTTTAAAACGGATTTACCGAATTCTTCAGGAAAGACTGTGATTTTGGTGGTTGTAGATTGTTTTAGTAAAATGGCACACTTTATTGCATTACCTATGTAGTGTCCCACTAGGTAAATGTGGGCACTACACAAGGGTCAATTGGGCCAAGTTGTTCCCCTCCTTCTGTGTATCAGGCCTGTTAGGGGTACTTCCTCCTCCTAGACAGTAGAGGGAGAGCTAGGGAACCCCTTAGTATATATAGTCAGGTCCAGCTCAGGGAGAGTCAGTCTGTGTAGAGTCAGAAGTCTGTGTGGACTTTAGCTAGGCAGCAGCTGAAGTGGAGCTTCTGACATGCAGCTAGATAGCCCAGGCTTCTAGCTTGCCACCAGGAGAAGGGTTTGCCTCCTGAGAAAACCAAGTTCCCTTAAAGGTGCAGTGCAGAGCCAAGTTGTCATGGAACCATGAACCAGACGTACAACAAGAGATGAGTGGAAATAAGAAGGCTTTATTGAAAATAAAGCTGTAAGGCAAAAGTCCAAACGGATGGCTAAACCGAAGCAGGGTCTTGCGAAACCAGGGATCAGGAACCAGAAGGGTAGTCAGACGAAGCCAGGATCAGGAATCAGCAGGGTAGTCAGACGAAGCCAGGATCAGGAATCAGCAGGGTAGTCAGACGAAGCCAGGATCAGGAACCAGAAGCAGCAGCAGTCTTAGAAGCATGTGAGCACAGGAGGACCAAGCAAGGAACTGAAGCCACAGACCTCCTATATATATGAGCTAGGCATCCAGCTCCTCCCAGTGGGAAGGAGGAGCCGCAGGGTGGGAGGCTACAAGAAACCCAGAAACCAAGATGGCCGCCAGCACATGTCAAACGAAGGAGGACAGCAAGGAGGTAAGACCATGACAGTACCTCCCCCTCAAGGGCCCCTCCTCCGCGGAGTAAGGAACGGTTTCTGAGGGAAGCGTGCGTGGAAGGCTCGGAGCAAGGCAGGAGCATGGACATCTGCGGAGGGAACCCAGGAACGCTCCTCTGGACCATAACCACGCCAATGGACCAAAAACTGCACCCGGCCGCGGACCAGGCGTGAGTCCAGGATATTGCTCACCTCATACTCCTCACGATTGCCCACTTGGACCGGACGAGGCCGAGGAATCGAGGAAGTGAAACGATTACACACCAGTGGCTTCAACAGGGAGACATGAAACACGTTGGAGATCCGCATGCCAGGAGGAAGCGCAAGGGCATAGGCTACCGGGTTTACCCTGCGAAGCACTCGGAAGGGACCAACAAAGCGAGGCGCCAGCTTGGGAGTGGGCACTCGAAGGTTGAGGTTGCGGGTGGACAACCATACGCGGTCTCCGACGTGGTAGGAAGGAGCGGGCGCTCGTCTGCGATCAGCCTGGAGTCTCTGGCGCTGCGCAGAGACCTCAAGGGACCTCTGGATCTGTACCCAAGAAGCACGTAGGACGGAAAGGTGATCCTCCACAGCCGGAATATCCTGGGGAGAGAATACCTCCGGTAACACGGCAGGTTGGAACCCATAATTGGCCATGAAGGGAGACGTCCCAGAGGAAGAGTTCACCGCCGTGTTCCTGGCAAACTCAGCCCAAGGCAGGAGGTCAACCCAATTGTCTTGGTGATCGGAGACATAGCAACGAAGGAATTGCTCCAAGGCCTGATTGGATCGTTCTGCGGCCCCATTGGACTGAGGGTGGTAGGCCGAGGAGAAAGAGAGATGAATCCCCAACTGGGAGCAAAAGGCGCGCCAGAACCTGGACACAAACTGACTCCCCCGATCCGACACAATCTCCTTGGGCAAACCGTGCAACCGGAAGACCTCCCTGGCAAAAATCGAGGCCAACTCTTGTGCAGAGGGTA
This sequence comes from Bufo gargarizans, assembly GCF_014858855.1. Lineage (NCBI taxonomy): Eukaryota > Metazoa > Chordata > Amphibia > Anura > Bufonidae > Bufo > Bufo gargarizans. Next base: position 134,598,371 of record NC_058087.1, on the reverse strand, counting down.
ACTTCTTAAGAGGAACACAGTGGCACATTTTGGAAAACCGATCCACTATCATGAGAATGACCATATGGCCTCGGGATGCAGGGAGGTCCACAATGAAATCCATCCCCAGGTGTGACCATGGACGCTCCCCGGTGGCTATGGGTTGCAAAAGGCCCAACGGAAGGTGCCGAGGGGACTTACTCTGGGCACAAACGGAGCATGCCGCTACATATGCGGCGATGTCGGAACGTAGAGAAGGCCACCAGAACAGACGTGAAACAGCCCAGGACAGCTGATTCTTTCCAGGATGCCCCGCGGCCTTGGAGTTATGGTAGGTTCGCAACAACCGAGTGCGCAACTCCTCAGGCACAAAACACCTGCCGTTGGGTCTCCCAGAGGGAGCACCAGATTGAGCCGCCAAAATCTGCTCACCCAGGGGGGGCGGAGCTAGCCGCATCAGGAAATGGCTGCTTGAACCGAGAGCTCCTCACAGCACCACCAGTAAATAGCTTAATAACGGGTTCCCACCCAGCTCCATGATGGGGAAACCTAACAAAGACAAGCCTAAGGAGACCCTGACGACTCCTAGACATGCCAGGGGACAATCCGACCTGGATAAATACCTGAAAAAGAAGTTATCCTCCCCAGCAGCACGATCCAAGATGGCGCAGGGCGCTGCTGCCGCTTTGACCTGCACAGAGGATTCCGATGATGAGGGCTCTTGTGCCATGTCTGAGACACACAGTGAGCGAGGCTCGAATACCATTACTAGAGCCTTCCTCAAAGAAGCCCTTGCCCTCGCTTTCGACCCTGTCATGAAAGAGCTCTCTGTCATTAAAACGGAGATAAGGCAGACGGGACACAGAGTGGCGGCCCTGGAAGACTCTCAGGCTGCCATAACTACACATAGCCGGGCACTACAATCTAAAGTGGAGGAGGTACGTGAACAGATGAACATGGCTTTCCTGCACCTGGAAGACCAGGAAAACAGAAGCCGGAGGAAGAACATCCGCATAAGAGGTGTACCGGAGAGCGTGCAGAGAGATGACATTCTTGATACGGTCAGCCAAATTTTCTCCTCCCTTATTGGCCTAGAGCAGGCTAAGTCTGTGATTATAGAACGAGCCCACAGGGCCCTCAGGCCCAAACCGCCACCGGAAGCCCCGCCGCGGGACATTATATGCGGCTTGCTCAGTTATGTGGACTCGTCCGCCATCTTAACAGCCGCCAGACACAAGGGCGATGTAACGCTGGACGGCTGTAAAATCCAGCTGTTCCAAGACCTTGCAGCTAGCACCCTAGCTAAAAGGAGACAACTCAAGCCTCTGACGGACTTGCTCAGAGAGAGACGCCATCCCTTGCGCTGGCTTTTTCCATTCGGCCTTTGCGCTACTATTAACGGAAAACAGATCATTGTCCGCCATCCAGAGGAGCTTACTAAAATGTGGTCTGCCTTGCAAATTGAGCCCCTGGACATCCCCTCGTGGTTGCCGATGTCCGGTGACATGAAGATGCCACCCTTACCTTCTGCTGAAGATTGGCGGGTCGTCAAGAAGTTTAAATCACCTCAGACGAAGAAGCGCCAGGCAGAACTCCAGGACACTTGAGATCAGCCTGCAACGCTACTGTGCTGGACTTCTTCTCCAATTGAGATTTACCTGGTAACATACAGGTGTTAGTATGTCAGTCTCAACGCATCGCTTGTATTAACTTATATGTCTTAACCGCATACTTGTCATGGTCGTTTCACCCCGCCGCTGCCATTGCCCTGGTAGCCTGTTTGATATATAGGTTTAACAGAAGGTACTTGGTTGTGGGCGAGGTGGTGGTGGGGTGATGGCCACATTTTTCTTTCTCTCCATGTGCAGAGGAATTTATAGGTGTTATTGGGCTCTGGTTTATTATGATTTTATTAATTGATTCCCATGTTTTTTCTTCCACGTTATTGGATTTCTGTGAGATGTCCCATGCGAGAAATGGGATATCCCAGTTGCCACTAAGGTGGGAACTCATGGTATTTGGTACTAGGAGAGGGGGGGGGGGGTTTTCCTGAGATATGATATTGCGTGTTATTGGTGGCCCCCCCCCTCCCCTCTCCGGGCCAGCCTTTCTGTGGTGGGCTGTGGGGGCTCGCTTAGGCTTGGTGTACTCCACAGTCTTCTCCTCCCTCTACCCTACTCTCACTCCCATTCATACTTCTATTCTTTTCGTCTTTCACAAGATACTTTTCTCCCTCCCCCCCCCCTCTTCTCTTCCTCTCTATTCCCTTCCTGTGTTTTGCTCTACTCCTGAGGTCCCCCGACCTTACTCTTCCCTTCTCTCAGTTATATCCTCCTTCACAGGAGGTTCTACCTTGTTGCTTTTAAATGTATATTAACATGCTCAAATGTGTTATTATATTCCCTGTATATAGTTTGTCTAAATGGGTCCTACATTCGAAAACATCTGCTTCACCGGGATGCAACGTCTTATTCTGCTATGCAAACTTCTTTCACCTATGGATCCTATAAAGGTAACATCACTGAATGTAAATGGACTTAATGTCCCCCAAAAAAGGAGTCAGGTCTTCCATATGCTGAGGAGGGAGAGGGCAGACCTTTTGTTTCTACAGGAGACACACTTTAGACATAACCGCATTCCGGCCCTCTTCAATAAACATTATACTAAATGGTTCCACAGTTCCCACTCTTCCGCCTCTAGAGGGGTTTCCATCGGGATTAAGGCCAATACCCCCTTTCAACTACAAGCACAATATACTGACCCTGAGAGTAGGTACTTGTTCCTTAAAGGTACACTCTATGGCACTAAGCTGACCCTTGCTAACGTCTATGCTCCCAATTCTGGACAAATACCCTGGCTAATTAAGTTGTTAAGTTCACTGCAAGACTTTAAAGAAGGAGTGTTAATCCTGGGAGGTGACCTGAACCTTACCCTTGATCACCCCATGGACTCTACCTCTAATACCCCGAAATACTCCTCTGCACAAATGGGTAAGTTGCGTAGAGCTTTGGCTGCGCATCAGATATCGGACACCTGGAGGCTGGCTCACCCCAGAGACAGAGACTTTACTTTCTTCTCCGCTGTCCACGGATCCTACCAGCGCTTGGATTACTTGTTTATGTCCAATCATGCACTGGATAAGATAATAGCCTCCACCATTGGTCAGATTACTATCTCAGACCATGCCCCTGTCTCTCTGGTGATTCAGCTGAAAGGTCTCCCCCCTAAAGCTTGGTCCTGGCGATTAAATGAAACCCTGTTGGAAAATGATAGGGACAGGATTAGATTGGAGGAGAAGCTAGTAGCCTTTTTTGATTTGAATAACACCCCTCTTATGGATAAGGCCATGATTTGGGAAGCCCATAAGGCTTTCATTAGAGGCGAGCTCATCTCCCTGGGATCATGGGTTCGGAAGCAAAGGTCACTTAAAGTAGATTCCATATTAGCTCAAATTTCTACTTTGGAAAGCATCAACAAAAGTAACCCTTCAGACACCCAGTACAACGATATTGTTAAACTGAGATGCCAATTGAAAGATTTATTAAATATCAAATCAGCCAAAGCCCTTAGGTCAGCCAAATATAAGCTTTATATTCATGGGGATAGGGGATCCAGACTTCTCTCGCAAATGATTAAAGGCCAAAGAGAAAAAGCTTTTATTGATAACATTAAATCTGATAAAGGTCTACGTCTTACTAACACTCCTGCCATAGCGGAGGAATTTGCTGGGTTTTATTCCGCCCTTTATAATCTAAAATCTGATGACCCCGGTCTTACGATTAACAAAATTAACAATTTCCTAGAGACGGTCAAAGTCCCATCTTTAACAATTGAGGATGGGGACATGTTACTCTCCCCGGTGACTTTAGATGAAATTTTAAATGTGTTAGCGAGTACCCCTTCAGGGAAATGCCCAGGACCGGATGGCCTACCCATAATATACTATAAAAAATTTAAAAATACTCTGGCCCCGCAGCTAGTAAATTTATGTAACTCTTTACTAAATGGTAGCTCCCTTCCGCCACAATCACTAATCGCCCACATAACAGTTATCCCTAAAGAAGGGAAAGATCCCACTAAATGTAGCAGCTACAGGCCTATCTCTCTGCTTAACGTGGATGTTAAACTCTGGGCCAAGCTCTTAAGCTTTAGGATAGCAAAATTACTTCCTAAGCTTATAGGTGAGGAGCAGGTAGGCTTTGTGAAGGGGCGAGAGGGTAAGCACAACGTTAGTAGAGTTCTACATGCCATATATTACGCTAAACAACACAAAGTCCCACTGACGCTCTTGGGAACGGATGCGGAAAAAGCATTCGATAGGGTCAACTGGGTTTTTATAGAGAATGCTTTACGCCACTTTGGTTTTCCGCCCCTGTTTATTTCAGCCATTTTTTCTCTTTATGCAAGTCCCTCAGCTAGAGTCCTGATTAATGGAACTTTATCTCCCCCTTTCCACATCTCCAATGGAACGAGACAGGGCTGCCCTCTCTCTCCTGCATTATTCATTTTATCTTTGGAAATGCTCCTTTGTAAACTAAGAACATCAGAGGCTATTAAGGGTTTGAAAGTGAATGGAAGAACCCACTCACTGGCAGCCTTTGCGGATGACCTGCTCCTTATTATAACGAATCCTAGAGTTGCAATCCCAGAGGTGATTAAGATATTTTCGGACTTTGGAGAGGTGTCACATTTCAAAGTCAACTATGACAAATCTGAAATCCTCAATATCACTGCCTCAGAGAAACATATGTCAGCCATCAAAACTAGCACCTCCTTTCAATGGCCGAGAGAGGCTATCAAACATCTGGGGATCATGATCCCAGCAGACCCCTCATCCCTATTTAAACTTAATTATGTCCCCTTATTTGGCAAGATAAAATCTTACCTGACATCCATTAAGCTCCCCTTCCTTTCCTGGTTAGGTAAGAAAAACCTTCTCTCCACATATGTACTACCGCGAATCCTCTACACCTTGAGAAGTCTGCCTATACCACTGTCAAACAAATACATTTCTGAATTCAGGAGTTTATTCAGTAGTTTTTTATGGTCCAACAAAAAAACACGCCTAGCCTACTCCCTTCTTATCAGGAAACATAACAAGGGTGGACTGTCCCTTCCAGACTTAAAAACTTACCTCCACGCTATACAGCTAGAGAGGTGGATTGAATTGTCCAGACCTCACAATAAAGCCCTACATGTTGATTTGGAGAAAGCTTTACTTGGGGACAATGCCCTTCACCGACTATGGGTTCAAGCACCTATCAAAAAAGGGAAAACCTCTCTAAGTGCCCTAACACGAGGTATGCTTCAGGTTTGTGACAGTACCGAAGCCCTCTCAATGTCCGCAAACAGACTTTCCCCCATAGCTCCCTTGTCTGTTCTTCCGTTTTACCTCAACAGAGATGGAGGTGACTTTCATGGAGCTTGGAGATATCTAAATGTGCTCAAGGTAGCTGACCTGATTAAAGCCACTGACATATCAGAATTCTTGAGATTAGCCCAAACTCATATACCCAGTCATCTATGGTCCACCTTAATGGAATTAGATTTTGACTTATGCTGCAAAAAATTTAGGAAGACCTGTGCAGTGCCCTATAATGATCCCACATGGCTAGAAAATTATACTCTTCTGCCCAATCCTCCCCCTAAAATTCTCTCAAAACTTTATTCCCAACTAATCTTGAACTCTTCCATGGAAATACCCACATACTTGAGGGTATGGGAAAAGGAACTTCAGGTCTCCCTGGAAGACGAGGAGATTAAAACTATACTACAACACTCCCATGGCTTCTCCAGATGCATACGCATTCAGGAAAACTCCTATAAAATATTGTCAAGGTGGTACAGGACCCCAGACTTTCTTTACAGAGCCCACCTCTCGCCTTCTGATGAGTGCTGGAGATGCCAAGAAGACAGAGGCTCCATTACTCATATTTGGTGGTCATGTAGGAAAGTCTTGAGTTTTTGGTCTGAGGTGGAGACAATTATTAATAAAGTGTGCAAGTTACAGATTGTCCTGTCCCCTGCCCTTATTCTACTATGGCTGCCCCAGAAGAAGTTCAAGCCCTCTGCTAATAATCTGGCCACACACATGATAGCGGCAGCTAAATATATTATCCCTACCAAGTGGAGGGACCCAGACCCCCCCAACATTAAAGAATGGATAGAGAAAACTCACCAGATATGTCTTATGGAAGAAATGTTAGGTTGGGATAAGAGTAATAGACATACATTCCTAAAGATTTGGAAACCATGGCTGGACTTTCATGGAAATTACCTGAGTACTTCAAATCCACGCGCCGGTGTTAGAGATGGTGTGCTTTAGCGCTGGCTCGCTTCCTCCTGACCTAATCAATAAGGATCGTCCTTATAGAGAAGATTATAACCCTCTTACACTCCCCTTTTCATTTATTACTTTCAGTGTCCATTTACTATAATACCAGGATCCTGTCAAGGTTACATTAGGTTCCAGCAGACCCCTCATCTCACCCACTCAATATGCTTGCTGCATTATAAAGATGCTCCTGGATCACTAACTCCATCGTAGACCCATCCGTTTATTGTGTTCATTGTGTTTCTTTTCCCGTTTTTCCTACTGTTTTGACAGTACTCTTGATCCTAGTAATTAATAGGCATCTGACTTCTCTGATATGTGCATATGTGCCTGGACGGGAGGGGAGAGGGGGTATGCATATATTGTGTGCGACCTCCTCTTTCTTCTTTTATTTTATGCTTTAGGCCATTGGTATTGAGACTGCTCACTAAGTTTTCATGATATCTAATTCAGTGCCTTATACATATTAGTACTCTTGTCATATGTACTTGTCATCCCTTTTTCTTGTTATGAAAAATATTCATAAATAAAGAATTTACAAAATCTGCTCACCCAGGGGAGAGGTCAGGCTGGTGCAAATGGCGGCCAGGATCTGATTCGGAGGTATGACCGAAGTCGGAATCGACTCCTCCCCGGACAGCTCGGAGTACTGCCGTGATAAGGCATCCGCTCTAATGTTCTTGGAACCGGGTAGGTAGGAGACCACGTAATTAAAACGTGACAAGAACAGAGCCCATCTGGCCTGACGTGGTGTCAATCTCTTGGCCTCAGAGAGGTAGGTCAGATTCTTGTGGTCCGTCAGGATGAGAACCGGAACCACCGAGCCCTCGAGCAAGTGCCTCCATTCTTTAAGGGCCTGCACGATGGCCAATAACTCCCTGTCACCAATCTGGTAGTTGCACTCCGCGGAAGACAGTTTCCGGGAGTAAAACCCACAAGGAAGCAGAGGACCCTCTGGTGTTCTACGCTGAGACAGGAGGGCGCCTACTCCCGTCTCAGACGCGTCCACCTCGAGGACAAACGGCAACCCAGGGTTGGGATGCGACAGAATCGGAGCCGACACAAAGGCGGACTTTAGAGCCTCAAAAGCTCGGATGGCCTCGGGCGGCCAGACCTGGGGATTACTGCCCTTCTTGGTCAGATCCGTGAGAGGCTTGGTTAGCATGGAAAAGTCCCTGATGAACTTCCGATAATAATTGGCGAAGCCCAAAAAGCGCTGCAGGGCACGAAGACCACTGGGCTGGGGCCACTGTAAGACAGCCGAAACCTTCTCAGGATCCATGGAGAACCCCTCAGCGGAAATGATGTAACCTAAGAAGGTTACCTGGGATCGGTGAAATTCGCATTTCTCAAGCTTACCGAACAGCTTGTTCTCTCGTAACCGTTGCAACACTCGTCTGACATCCAGAATGTGGGCCTCCATGGATTCAGAATATACCAAGATGTCATCCAAATAGACCACCACACACTGCTGCAACAGGTCACGGAAAACATCGTTGATGAATTCCTGGAAGACTGCGGGCGCATTGCACAACCCAAAGGGCATAACCAAGGATTCATAATGACCGGTCCTGGTGTTAAACGCGGTCTTCCACTCATCGCCCGCCTTGATCCTTACCAGGTTATATGCCGCCCTCAGGTCGAGTTTGGTAAAGACTGTGGCCCCTTTGAGGCGATCGAACAGCTCGGAAATCAAGGGTATCGGGTAAGCGTTCTTGATCGTGATGCGATTGAGACCCCTGTAATCGATGCAAGGCCTCAACTCACCGCCCTTCTTTTTCACAAAGAAAAATCCAGCCCCTGCCGGGGACGAGGATTTGCGAATGTGTCCGCGTGAAAGCGCCTCCCTCACGTACTCCTCCATGGCCTCATTCTCCGCTACCGACAGTGGATAGACTTTGCCACGAGGCGGAACGGCACCAGATTGTAACTCTATGGCACAATCGTATGGGCGGTGCGGAGGTAGGGCAACCGCACGCACCTTATCGAATACATCCCGGTACTCCTCGTATTCAGGAGGCAACAGAGAGTCCGAGGAAGTACACAGCAACTTGACAGGCCCATGGATGCAACTAGCCCCACACTGCGGTGACCACGAGAGGATCTCGGCCGATTTCCAATCGAAAGTCGGATTATGCTTCTGGAGCCAGGGGTACCCCAAGACCACCGAGTAGTGTGGAGACGAAATAACCTGGAGACAGACCGACTCTCTGTGAACGGCACCAATGGCCATCCCCACTGGAAGGGTCTCATGAGTCACGTGTGGCGGCAGAAGGGGTCTGCCGTCTATCGCCTCAAGAGCCAGTGGGGAACCTCGAGGCTGCAGAGGAATGGAATTGGCGGCAGCGAACACACTATCAATGAACAAACCACCAGCACCAGAGTCCACCAACGCCTGGGTCGTCACCGAGCCCCCGACCCAGGAGAGGACAACAGTAATCAGTGGTTTGTCAACACGGGAAACCGGGGACGAGGAGACTCCACCCAAGATCTGCCCCCGACAGGATCTCAGGTGCGAGCGTTTCCCGGACGGTTCGGGCATGCCAACCAAAAATGCCCACCGAGACCACAGTACATGCATCGGCCCTCGCGTCTCCGGAGTACCCTCTCCCCCTCGGACAGGCGAGCAAACCCCAGCTGCATGGGTTCACCCCCAGACAAGTCATCCCCAGGAGGCGTGGGAGGAGAGGGAGGCACGGGTGGGACAGCAAACGTAGGCGCCAATCTGTTAGAAGGCCTCCGCAGGCTCTCCTTAAAGGAAGGTCTCTCCCTGAGTCTGGTGTCAATCAAAATCAGGAAAGAAATAAGAGACTCGAGCTCCACTGGTAGGTCCTTAGCTGCAACCTCATCCTTCAAGGCATCCGAGAGACCATGAGAGAAAGCAGCGACCAGAGCCTCATTATTCCAGCCCACCTCTGCTGCCAGGGTACGAAACTCAATGGCGTATTCAGCTACGGATCGTGAACCCTGTCTGATGGACATAAGGAGCTTCGCAGCAGAGGCAGCACGAGCCGGCACATCGAATACCTTCCGAAGAGAAGCAACAAAACCAGAAAACTCGGCAACCACCGGATTGTTGTTCTCCCATAAAGGGCTGGCCCAGGCCAAGGCCTTGTCCGAGAGCAGCGAGATCAAGAAGCCCACCCTTGATCTCTCAGTAGGAAAGGCATGTGGCAGCAACTCGAAGTAAATGCCCACCTGGTTAAGGAAACCTCGGCACTGAGTTGGCTCTCCCCCAAAGCGCTGTGGAAGGGGGGCAGAACCGGTCATACCCCGAAACACCACAGGCGCAGCAACAGGTGTCGGGGTAGACTCTGGCGCAACAACCGGAGCGGCAGTAGGAGCGGGCCCAGGAGCGACAACCGACCCATCGGCAACGGAAGCTAAATGAGCCGTGCGTTCAAGCAGGGTTTGCAACGCCACAGCGAACCGACCCAACAGGTGATCCTGCTGATCAAGTCTGGCAACCAGCGTAGGTAGCGAGGATGGCCCTGTACCGTCAGAATTCATGGCTTGGTCCTAATGTCATGGAACCATGAACCAGACGTACAACAAGAGATGAGTGGAAATAAGAAGGCTTTATTGAAAATAAAGCTGTAAGGCAAAAGTCCAAACGGATGGCTAAACCGAAGCAGGGTCTTGCGAAACCAGGGATCAGGAACCAGAAGGGTAGTCAGACGAAGCCAGGATCAGGAATCAGCAGGGTAGTCAGACGAAGCCAGGATCAGGAATCAGCAGGGTAGTCAGACGAAGCCAGGATCAGGAACCAAAAGCAGCAGTAGTCTTAGAAGCATGTGAGCACAGGAGGACCAAGCAAGGAACTGAAGCCACAGACCTCCTATATATATGAGCTAGGCATCCAGCTCCTCCCAGTGGGAAGGAGGAGCCGCAGGGTGGGAGGCTACAAGAAACCCAGAAACCAAGATGGCCGCCAGCACATGTCAAACGAAGGAGGACAGCAAGGAGGTAAGACCATGACACAAGTGTATTCCCAGCCAAACAGAGAGCTGAAGGGCAGAAGTATATTCTACAGCAAGGATATATATACCAGAGGAAGTTTTACCTACCCAAGGATAAAGCCAGCTATAGGGCATACGGGCCTTGGAGAAAGACAGACAGGATTCTGAGGAAAGGTGCAGCCTGATCTGTAAGTGTTATTCCCTCTGAGTATCTTGCAAAGACATTGCCTGCTGTTTTTATGTCAAGCCTGCCTGCTACAACCTGTTTACATGTGGAACTGACCAAAGACTGTAAATAGTTGAACTGTTTTCAGTAAAAGAAGTTCTGGTTCACTACAACATTGTGTTCCTCAATTATTCCTACAATAAATCGGTGTGCCACCGTTACCGGCACTGGCGTCACGAACTTAAAGGGATCTTGCCACCGGCACATTAAAAACCTCCAACATCCAGGGCACCTCACCTACCATCAGGCTTGGTCCCTATACACAGAGAGTGCCCCAGAGGACCCCTGTGCCAGCCTCTCCATCACTGCTGTACGTCTGCCCAGGGTATATAAAAGACTGTGAGTACTATAACCACCCTTGGTTAGTAACTACCCCTGTGACCTCACCATTCACCTCACCCTGCAGGGCCGCATACTGCACCTAGTCTACCCAATGCTAAAACTCTTGCACAGGTGTTTGTCGGCAACATCGTGAAACTACATGGCATTCCCTCTGATGTGGTGTCCGATAGATTCTGGAAAGCTTTATGTACTCGTCTGGGTGTATAATTGTCCTTCTCTTCGGCTTTTCATCCTCAGTAGAATGGAGAGACGGAGCGCACTAATCAGAATCTGGAGACTTACTTGAGATGTTTTGTTTCAGAGAATCAGGGACAGTTGTCTTCATTTTTGTTGTTAGCTGAGTTTGCTATAAATAACCGTAGACAGAAATCCACTGATAAGTCTCTGTTTTTGGGGGCATATGGGTTCCATCCTCAGTTTGGTACATTTTCTTGTGCTCAAAATTCCGGCATTCCTGAGGAGGAACAATTTTCCTCTTCTTTATCTTCTATTTGGTGGAAAATCCAAAATAACTTGAAAAAGATGGGCAAAAGGTATAAGCGTGCAGCTGACAGGAGACGTATGAGTGGTCCGGACCTGAGAGTGGGTGATTCTGTGTGGTTGTCTACAAGAAACATTAAACTTAAGGTACCTTCTTGGAAGTTGGGCCCAAGATTAATTGGTCCATAAAAGATCACTGCCATTGTTAACCCTGTAGCCTTCCGTCTTGAACTTCCTGAGGCATTGAAAATCCATAACGTATTTCATAAATCATTGCTAAAGAAATGTGTGGAACCAGTTGAGCCTTCCTCCTTACCTCCCGCCCCTGTCATGGTGGACGGCAATTTAGAATTTCAGATCAACAGGATTGTGGACTAGTTCTCCGGCGATCCCTCCAGTATCTCGTTCATTGGAGAGGGTACGGACCAGAGGAGAGGATGTGGGTTCCAGCGAACGATGTTAATGCTAGTCGTCTCGTGAGAGCTTTCCAAAGAGCTCATCCTGATAAAGTTGGTCCTGGTTGCCTGGAGGTCATCCATAGAAGGGAGGGTACTGTCACATCTGTGACAGGTCTCAGAAGTTCTGAAAGATTATCTACGCTATAGTGATCTGACAGCCTTTCGGTTTAACTTTGTCTGTCTGTCGCTGGTATGTCCACACCTCCTGTTCAGGTGTGGATCATGTGATCTTTACCTCTATTTAGTCTGACTTTTCCCATCACTCCTTGCTTGGGATAGCTTCATTTGGGCTTGGAAGAGCTGGAGTGTGGTTCGTGTTGAAGTCCTGTTCATCCATCATCCTCTGAAGTTAAGTGTTCCGCTTGTTGTGTTTTGTATTTCCCCCCCCCCCCCCCCGGTTGTTGACTAGGCCTCAGCGAGAAGCTAGTTGGAAGGAACAGGTGGTCTCTGCCCTGTCATTTTCTTTAGGGCATCTGAGGGTCACCAGGGTCTTCTAGGTTCCTGTGTATGGGTATCTATACCATCGAGAGGTGCCCATACGGATAGGAGTTAGGCCCGGAGCAGGGTTTTATAGGTGGTTACCATTTTCCTTTCCTAGCGGTGAGGCCTAGTGTCTTTCCCCTTCTTTCTTGATTGTCTTTTGGTGTTCTCCCTTACTACACCCGTGACACATATTTGGACTTGCATATATTAAAAAAAAAAAAACATTTCCCAGAATTTCTCAAAACATAGATATCAGCTCACGTCACATATTTCTCAACCTCCTCCAACTTAGATCATTGTGTCCCAAATTGGATGAAATACTCATGTCTTTGCACAATTACAGATGTGTCAGCAAAATTACAGATGTTATACAGATTCAATTACATGCTATGTACCAGACGATAGTTGATAGATCTACCCCTACTGAACGTAACAGCTGGTCATGGAGGTAGTACGTCCACCAGATCTTGATCTGTCTGTAAAATTCCCCAGTGATTCCTCAATATCTCATAGATCTTCTTATGGGCATTATCATATGTGCCTATTATCCTCATTATGCCTTTGTGTTGTTCCTTTTTTGGGGGCCTTAACAAATTCTTCCTATCAATAGAAATGGAATGTTTAAATGCACCCTTGAGTGTCTCATCAGGGTATCCCCTTTGTAAAAAAATATTTGTACAATTTCTTCTCAGGTGGATATATTGTCCTTTAGGACAAGAAAGGAAAGACAGGAAATCTCATGTTCATTAATTTCACAGGTAAACCGAAGGCCTATTGGATGGTGATCTAAAGGGTTATTCCCATCTTGCAAATTCATCATCACCTGCAGTCACTTTGCTGTTCACTTCCTGGTTTTATGCTGCTAAGGCTGGGTGGGCTTAGGCAGCTAGAGTGAAGGTCAGCCACACCTCCTTATGATATCACACTGAGAACTCAGTCCTTGCGTGCTAGTTCATGTGAAGAGTATGACTCATCAGTCTGGCAGCCTGCAGTGTCTTTGATGCCCCTCCCCCTGCTGGGCAATCATCAGAGAGCTGTGATAAGTGAGCTCAGTGTACAGTAACACGTGGCTGTTCTGTCCATTTTTAGGGTCCATTCACATGTCTGTGGTGTGTTGCGGACCCGCAAATTGCGGATCCGCAACACACCCGGCTGGCACCCCCTATAGAAATGCCTATTCTTGTCCGCAGCTGCAGACAAGAATAGGACATGTTCTATCTTTTGCGGTGCTGCGGACTGGAAGATCGGGGCCGCGCTCCGCAAATGCGGATGCGGACAGCAAACTGTGTGCTGTCTACATTCTTTCCGTCCCCATAGAGAATGAATGGGTCTGCACCCGTTCCGCAAAATTGCGGAACGGATGCGGACCCATTTGCGGACGTGTGAATGGCCCCTTACACACAAAGTCTCTGTCTTATCTCTTACAAACCCATTTTGTTTATCAAAAAATATAATTCCATATTATACATTAGCTCAAAAGCTTGTCAGCTAGTAAACGTATAATCTGTGCTTTTGTCTCCGATAAAACATGACCATCCCCCACCCACCAGCACTGATGCAGATATTTTTCCATTACAGCTGTACTCCAGTTGTGTATAAACCTTACACTATGTAACTGTATAGATGCATATACAGCTCAGCTACATGTGTCTGTTTATCTCTTCAACTAGCACTGTGGCTGAACAGTCTCATATATAGCTCTGCTACATCTCTTTCTCTCTTCCATCATCATTGATGCTGACCCACCACATATACAGCTCTGCTACATCTGTCTATTCCCTTCCCCATTAGTACTGTGGCTGAACAGCAGCTTATTCAGCTCTGCTACATCTGTGTCACGGAAGGTGTACAGAAAACTAGAAGACACAAAATGAAGATCCGACTGACTGGATCCAAAACTAAGGAACCAATGGGAGAGCCCTGCAACAGACCTGGCTCTCTCCCTAACTGCTCAGCCTATGCAAAAATCTCAATGGTAGAGGATCGCATATCCTCGTTCCTCGACTGTATAACACCTGAACAACCTATAATAGTGAGGGGACACGACCACCGGCTCCCTACACTTGATACAGAGGGAGTCAGGGTCACCTGGGATCCAGCAAACAGGAAAATACAAATGAATGAACAAAACTTATCTATAGAAGACTCAGTAGTAGCATCCAGCATGCACACACTCCAGGAAGTTGTATAAACCGCGAAGTGATGCAGTATGGGAAGGGATTTAAAGGGATGCAATCAGTGCAACTACATGACAGCTGAGAGAGGCTAACAAGATGAGAAAACGAAAGTAAAACAAAAGGAACCTCAAGCAGGAAGTTCTGAAGAACGTCTGACAGAGCTTCTCAGATGTCTGGTGGTGACAATCTGATTCTCTCTTCCACCAGCATTGATTCTAAACTGCCAAATATACAGCTCTGCTACATCTGTCTATTCCCTTCCCGATTAGAACTGTGTCTGAACAGCAGCGTATTCAGCTCTGCTACATCAGTTTCTCTCTTCCACCAGCATTGATACTGACCCTTACATATACAGCTCTGCTACATCTGTCTATTCCCTTACCGATTAGAACTGTGTCTGAACAGCAGCGTATTCAGCTCTGCTACATCAGTTTCTCTCCTCCACCAGAATTGATGTTAACCCGCCACATATACAGCTCTGGTACATCAGTTTCTCTCTTCCACCAGCATTGATGCTGACCCGCCACATATACAGCTCTGCTACATCTGTCTATTCCCTTCCCCACTAGAACTATGGCTGAGCAGCAGCAAATTCAGCTTTGCTACATCCATCAGCCCACCATATGCCTCAAACAGCCCCCATATGCCTCCATAAGCCCCCATATGTCTCCATAAGCCCCCAATATGCCTCAAACAGCCCCAATATGCCTCAAACAGCCCCCATAGTGTCTCTATATGCCCCCATAGTGCCTCCATCAGCCCTATTGTGCCTCCATCAGCCGCATTGTGCTTCCATCAGCCTCATTGTGCTTCCATCAGCCCCCATTGTGCCTCCATCAGCCCCATTGTGCCTCCATCTGCCCCTATTGTGCCTCCATAAGCCCGTAACTCACCGGTCTGTGCTGCACATTGCAATGCGCCGTACAGACCAGTGACGAGTTACAAGAATGAGCGCGGGCGGCCACAACGCAGGTAAGTATATTGCTGCAGAGTAAATGACCATTGCAGCCAGGACTTCAGTAGCGTCCTGGCTGCCATGGTAACCGATCCCAGCATTACACTGCTGGGACTCTGATCGGAACTGCCGCTGCCACCAATAATGGGGCGAGGAGGGGGAGAGCGCACCATGGCAGCCAATACTTCAGTAGCGTCCTGGCTGCCATGGTAACCGATCGTAGCCCCAGCATTACACTTCTGGGACTCCGATCAGAACTGCCACTGCCACCAATGATGGGGGGGGAGGAGGGGGAGGGCGCACTGCCCACCAATGATTTTTAATAATGGAAAGGGCAGGGGGAGGGCACACTGCCCACCAATAATTTCACCACATAAATTTTATTTAAATCCGCGGCTATACTGAAATTGAAGGGGGGGGAGGCCGGCACAGTTATACACAGCAGCGCAGCCCCGATCTCCTCACCATTCACTGAGGAGATCCAGTCTGCGCTGCTGAATGCTGAAAGCCTGGATAGCTCCCCTCCTCCTCTGATAGGAAACCATTCTCCCCCATACGGCCTTCTCCTTCTGTTAGGGCGTATCCATGGGCAGCACAGATAAACAATGGATTTCAATAATGAAATATTACAGAGAGTAGTTTTTTTTTAATGCTTTATATTTCGAAAAACATTCACAGGGGGGCATATAAATTAATTAAATATCAAGAAGATGGGACTAGCCCTTTAAAGACTTCACAAAGGAATTGAAAGCCTCCAATGGACGTCCCATAATATAAAGATGTCATCAATATACCTTCCCCAAAAGAATATATGGGTGGTCCAGGGATCCTCCACTTCTCCAAAAACAATACGGTCTTCCCACCAGCCCAGGAGCAGGTTAGCATAAGTGGGCGCACAGGAACTTCCCATAGCCATGCCAATGAGCTGGTTTTAGAATCTAGACTCAAAGAGGAAAATGTTGTGAGTCAATATATAATTCAAAAGGAAGAGAACAAAACAATTGTGTGGCCTAAAGTGTATTCCCCTTGTTTCCAGATAGGATTGTATGGCTTTTATGCCCCAATCGTGTGGTATACTACTGTATAGGGCATCTACATCGATGGAGGCTAGAATGACATGATATTGCCACGAGGGTGTCAAGAGCCACGCCTGACTCCGTTGTACCCGGGGTCAGGAGGTCGCATCGGTTGGCTGCACGCTCTATGTAAGATAGGGATGTTTCCTTATTGTAGCTTTCTGGGTTTGCTTTGCAAACCCTTTTGGCTCACTCAGGGATCCGTAGCTCCTTCTCTCAGCTGTTCCTTGTCCAGCACTCCCAATCCTCCTTATATTCCCCTCTTACACTTCTCTGGTTGCCATATATAGAGCTTCCTGCCTGGACATCTATTCTGACCCACTGGAGCTGTGTTGCTGCGTTCTCTGAATGTTGCTTTAGAACGCTACCCTCCGGATCCCTGTTGGACCTTTGTGGACAGTTGTTGTCGTCCACCTGGGTGTTTGTGTTTGTCTGTGTTTGTCTGTCCTCTCCCTGGTGTTTCCCTCTTAGTGCAGTGGTGAGGACTAGCGATCCCACCGGCCCGTTCATTATCTAGGGTTCATTTCAGGGAAAGCCAGGGTTTAGGCACGTGATCGCCGCACGGGTGAGGAACCCGTCTAGGGACGTCAGGGCAGTCAGGTGCCAGCCGCAAGGAGAGTTAGGGGTCACCACCTTTCCCTCTCCCTTGGGCAGGACTTTCCCTTTTTCCTCCCTGTGCGTGTTGCCGGTCATTACATTATATCTGGCCCTTATTTTTGTGTAGGTAAAAAAAAAAAAAAACAGCGGTCCTCCAGCAACAGCAGCAATTACAACAGACTGCAAGCCCAGCGGTTGCTACTGGTAACCAGGTTGTTGCGGAACCCAAGGTCCCTCTCCCTGACAGATTTTCTGGGGGAAGGGACAAGTTTTTGACTTTCCGTGAGGCCTGTAAATTATACTTTAAACTGCGTCCTTACTCCTCTGGTAATGAAGAACAGCGGGTGGGTGTTGTTATTTCCCTGCTGCAGGGGGACCCGCAGTCCTGGGCGTTCTCTTTACCTACTGATTCTCAGGCGCTTCGGTCAGTGGATGAGTTTTTCGGGGCCTTGGGTCTCATATATGACGAACCTGACCGAGTCGCACTGGCTGAATCCAAATTACGGAGACTCCTACAAGGAGAGCGGCCGGTAGAGGAGTATTGCTCTGACTTCCGTAGGTGGGCTACGGATACCCAATGGAACGACCCGGCTCTCAGGAGTCAGTTCTGCTCTGGGTTATCCGAAAGGGTTAAGGATGCGCTTGCATTGTATGAGACCCCCTTTTCCCTTGATGCATTTATGTCCCTTTCTATCCGTATAGATAGACGCCTTAGGGACAGGTTGAAAAAACCGGAGCCATTGGTAACCCCTCCCAAGCAGCAGTTAGTCTGTACGGACTTAGACTAGCCTATGCAGCTAGGAGGAACTACTCGTCAGGTCCGTCCTCCTGAGATTCGCCGTAGGCGTGGGGTTTGTTTTTTTTGTGGGGAGAGGGGTCATTTCATTAATGTCTGTCCTTCTTTCCTCAGAAACAAAAAACTGTCGGAAAACTACTAACCCCAGGCTGTGTGGAGGATGTCAGCCGGGGGGTATACGTTTCCTCCATAAGTACATCGCAATTTGTGTTGCCAGCGGTTATTGTTTTTGGTGATAAGACAGAGACTATTTCTTTCTTTCTAGACAGTGGAGCAGGGGTAAATTTGATAGATGCCCATTTTGCCCGCACTATGGGTTTGTCTCTCTGTACACTACAGAGACCTATTCCCATATTTGCTATTGATTCTGCTCCTCTGTCTCAGAGAAATCTCACCCACATTGTTCATAATTTACACCTTCGGGTAGGGGATCACCATAACGAGATGCTCTCGTGTTTTGTTCTGGAGGGGCTTTCCTCTCCGGTAGTGCTGGGTCTTCCCTGGTTGGTAGCGCACAATCCAGTGGTGGACTGGCAGGCCAGGGAGATATTGGAGTGGAGTGAGCCGTGCAGACAAAATTGCTTAAATAGCAATTGCTTAGTCGCCTCCATAGCTACCCTACCTACATTTGTTTCGGACTTTGAGGACGTTTTTTCTGAAAAGGGTTGTCAGAAGTTACCACCTCATCGTCCTTATGATTGCCCGGTTAACCTTATTCCCGGCACAAAATTACCCAAGACCAGGTTATATAATCTTTCAGGTCCAGAGAGACAAGCCATGAAGGATTATATCTCCGAGAGTTTGGCTAAGGGACACATCAGACCCTCTTCTTCACCCGTGGCTGCAGGGTTTTTCTTCGTTAAAAAGAAAGATGGGGGCCTGCGTCCTTGCCTAGATTTTCGTGAATTAAATCGGATAACCATCCGAGACCCATACCCTCTTCCTCTCATTCCTGACCTGTTTAACCAGATTGCGGGTGCTAGGTGGTTCTCCAAACTCGATCTTAGGGGGGCCTACAATCTGATTCGTATTAAGGAGGGGGATGAGTGGAAAACAGCTTTTAACACCCCTGAGGGGCATTATGAAAATCTAGTTATGCCTTCCGGCCTGACCAATGCTCCTGCCGTCTTTCAACATTTCGTTAATGACATTTTTAGTCATCTAATCGGCAGGTTTGTGGTAATATACCTAGATGATATCTTAATTTATTCGTCTGATCTGAGAACACATGAGGAGTATGTCAGACAAGTACTACAGGTCCTACGGACGAATGAATTATATGCTAAAATTGAAAAATGTGTTTTTGCCGTTCAGGAGATACAATTCCTAGGTTATTATTTATCTGCGTCAGGTTTCCGTATGGATCCTAGGAAGGTCCAGGCAATTTTGGATTGGGATCTTCCTGAGAACCTCAAACCACTACAACGGTTCTTGGGCTTCGCAAATTTCTATAGGAAATTCATTAAAAATTATTCGGTGATCGTAAAACCCCTTACTGACATGACTAGGAAGGGGACTGATTTTTCTAAATGGTCTGACGCCGCTAAAGTTGCTTTTTCCTCTCTAAAAGAGAGGTTTACCTCAGCACCTGTACTAGTCCAACCTGATGTCTCTTAGCCTTTTATTGTTGAAGTCGATGCATCAGAGGTGGGAGTGGGGGCGGTACTGTCTCAGGGTCCATCTCCTGGCAAATGGCGTCCTCGTGCTTTCTTTTCTAAAAAAACTATCTGCAGCAGAACAGAACTATGATATTGGCAATAGGGAACTGTTAGCTATTAAACTAGCGTTTGAGGAGTGGCAGTCACTTTTTAGAGGGGGCAGTCCACCCCGTCATTGTGTTTACGGACCACAAAAATCTTCTGTACCTCGAATCAGCTAAGCGTCTCACCCCTAGACAGGCTAGGTGGTCGCTATTTTTTACCAGGTTTAACTTTGTGATAACCTATCGTCCTGGGGTCAAGAATACCAAGGCTGATGCACTATCTCGTTGTTTCCCTGGAGGGGGTAATGTGAGTGATCCGGTACCCATTCTACAAAGAGGAGTGGTTGTCTCTGCGGTACACTCTGCTTTGGAGGGGAAGGTGTTAGAGGCCCAGGGGGACGCCCCGGTCTCTTGCCCCTCAGAGAAATTGTTTGTACCGTTGAACCTATGTCTCGAATTATTAAAGGAGCATCATAATTCGGCACTTGCTGGGCACCCGGGTAGTAAAGCAACCTTAGAGCTATTGTCTCGTTGTTTTTGGTGGCCAAGGTTGCGTCAGGATGTATTGGATTTTGTGTCTTCTTGTTCTACCTGTGCGCACGCAAAAGTTTCACATACACGTCCTGCAGGGTCTCTATTACCACTCGTCATTCCCAATAGACCATGGACACATCTGTCTATGGATTTTATCACTGACTTACCTTTGTCTGCGGGTAAAACAGTTATTTTGGTAGTAGTGGACAGGTTTAGCAAAATGGCACACTTCATTGCGTTACCCGCACTACCTAATGCTAAAACTCTTGCTCAGGTATTCGTCAGTGAGATGGTGAAGCTTCACGGGGTCCCCTCCGATGTTGTTTCGGATCGGGGAACCCAGTTTATTTCTAAATTTTGGAAAGCTTTTTGTTCCCGTTTGGGGGTTCACTTGTCCTTTTCCTCAGCTTTCCATCCTCAGTCGAATGGACAGACTGAGCGTACCAACCAAAACCTGGAGACATATCTAAAATGTTTTGTGTCTGAAAACCAAGAGTTGTGGTCGTCATATTTACCGTTAGCTGAGTTTGCCATAAATAATCGCCATCAGGAATCCACTGGCAAGTCACCATTTCTTGGTGCATATGGTTTTCATCCCCAATTCTGTACTTTCAAAGAGGGGGGGTCTTCTGGGGTTCCCGAAGAGGAACGGTTTTCGTCATCTCTTTCATCGGTATGGCAGAATGTACAAGCTAACTTGAAAAATATGGGAGGTAAATACAAATGCATGGCTGATAAGAGACGGTCGCCAGGTCCGGACCTAGGAGTGAATGACTATGTGTGGTTATCTACTAGGAATATCAAATTGAAGGTTCCCTCTTGGAAACTGGGTCCTAGGTTTATTGGTCCTTACAAGATTGTAGCCATCATCAACCCCGTGGCTTTTCGCCTGGAGTTACCTCAGACTTTTAAAATCCATAATGTCTTTCATAAGTCGTTACTCAAAAAATATGTTCCACCTCTAGAACCGTCACCGCTGCCACCCCCTCCTGTTGTCGTGGATGGTAATTTAGAATTTCAGATATCCAAAATTATTAATTCTCGTCGGGTCCGCCGCTCTCTCCAATATCTGGTGCACTGGAGAGGTTACGGTCCCGAGGAAAGAATGTGGGTTCCTGCGTCTGAGGCAAACGCCGACAGACTAGTTCGGATTTTTCATGCCTCTCATCCCGAGAGACCTGGTCCTGAGTGTCCGGAGGCCCCTCGCAGAGAGGGGGGTACTGTCACGAGGGTGTCAAGAGCCACGCCTGACTCCTTTGCACCCGGGGTCAGGAGGTCGCAGCGGTTGGCTGCACGCTCTATGTAAGATAGGGATGTTTCCTTATTGTAGCTTTCTGGGTTTGCTTTGCAAACCCTTTTGGCTCACTCAGGGATCCGTAGCTCCTTCTCTCAGCTGTTCCTTGTCCAGCACTCCCAATCCTCCTTATATTCCCCTCTCGCACTTCTCTGGTTGCCAGATATAGAGCTTCCTGCCTGGACATCTATTCTGACCCACTGGAGCTGTGTTGCTGCGTTCTCTGATTGTTGCTTTAGAACGCTACACTCCGGATCCCTGTTGGACCTTTGTGGACAGTTGTTGTCGTCCACCTGGGTGTTTGTGTTTGTCTGTGTTTGTCTGTCCTCTCCCTGGTGTTTCCCTCTTAGTGCAGTGGTGAGTACTAGCGATCCCACCGGCCCGTTCATTATCTAGGGTTCATTTCAGGGAAAGCCAGGGTTTAGACAAGTGATCGCCGCACGGGTGAGGAACCCGTCTAGGGACGTCAGGGCAGTCAGGTGCCAGCCGCAAGGAGAGTTAGGGGTCACCACCTTTCCCTCTCCCTTGGGCAGGACTTTCCCTTTTTCCTCCCTGTGCGTGTTGCCGGTCATTACAGATATTTAACAGCAGTATACTAAATTTTAAGGAGGAGGTCAGTCATATCCCTTATATAAGAAGGTAGTGATGAAACAAACGATCTTAAGATCCTATCCACATAAACACTTACATTCTGGGAGAGAGAGTCCACTCCCGATACTGTTGGCCTCCCCTTCAACGGATGTGATCCTTTATGAATTTTGGGGAGGGCATAAAAAGTAGGAATTTGTGGGTTGCTAGAAATCATGAACTTTAGTTCCTCCTGGGAAATTAATCTATTTTCAAAGGCATCAAGCAAGATCTTATTCAATTTGCTTATGAAAACTTCCGAGGGGTCGGTCTGTAAATGTCCATAGTAATCTGAATCATTCAAAATGGAGTAACACATGCCCTGACAGATCGTGTCATCCATGATCACTATATTTCCCCCTATATCAGAGGGTTTCACGATAATCTCACTATCCTTTTGCAGTCTATCCAGGTCTTCTCTCTCCCCCAATGTATGATTGAACGACTGACCTCTATGGGGGCCTATCTTAATTTCCTGTACCACTAATCTGGAAAAAATATCGATTGCCAAATTTTCTTGTTGGGGGGGCATTGTACTACTCTTTGGACGCAGTGTCAGTGCCCTCGCAATTATGTGGGAAAAAACTAAAGAAAACTGAGAAGGAGAATTTGGGAACACATTAGAGACATTAAACATAAAAGGGAATCACCGGTGGCAAATCATGTTCATGAATTCCATGGGGGGGGGGGGGGACCCAAAATCACTCAGGTTTAAAGTTATTGAAGTGATCCATCCCTCTCCGCATAAGGGAGATTGGAAAAAAAAGATATTACAGATGGAGAGTCAATGGATCTATAGATTACAAACAACAAATCCAGAGGGTCTCAATGAACAATTGTCATTTGGATGTTTCTTATAGTCAGTAATACTTTCTCTGTGTGTATTCTTCAGTATTCTGTCAATTAATATATAGGATTTAGTGTACCCTACTTGGGTCATTTTCTTTCTTCTATTGACTCCCTGGTCATGGAGGTCTCGGAAATTGTTGTTCTTTCATCTAATCAATTGCCCTAATATACGGTCTGTATGGGTGATTACTAGAATAGGTACGAGGACAGGGAACCTCCACTATCAGGGGGTGTCCCTGGGCTGAGGACTAGTTGAGGGTGGAGTAGAGATAGAGTAGTAAAATCCACATCAACTATCAAAGATCTTCATACTACCTTTGGTGAGCAACACGTGTGCACATTCATCAGTGGTTCTACAAACCGCGAGTAATACAGAGGAACTATGGGCTTTTGAGAATATGTGCTTGTTTACATCTAATGTATCTTGTATCGGATTATTGTTTGAATAATATTGTTTGAATCATATATTTTTTTCTTTCTATAATGAAATAGGCCACTAAACGCTTTTGCCACAAATAAGGACACCAGTGAAGTGCATATGTTTTTCTTTCTGTACTGAAATAAGCCTCTAAACACTTTTACCACAAATATCTGCACCAGCAAAGTGCGTATATGTTTTTCTTTCTGTACTGAAATAGGCCACTAAATGCTTTCAACACATATAACTGCAGAAGTGAACTGAGAATATATTTTTCTTTTTGTACTGAAATAGGCCAGTAAAAGCTTTTAGCAGAAATAAATGCACCAGTGAAGTGCGTATATGTTTTTCTTTCTGTACTGAAATCGGCCACTAGAGGGGGCGTGGTCTGGCTGCCTAGGTGGATGGGTGTATAGAGCCTGAGCTCCAGTGACAGAACAGATTTAAGCAACTTTACAAAGCTCAGTGATACTCCATTCTGTCTAAAAACCGAGGGGAACCTCTCAGGACATGACTGGGCGCAGGAAGAAGTCAGCTAAGCAGCCTAAACTCACAAAGTTTTACTTCTCCAGAGACGCCGGGAATATCCAAGATGGCGCCGGAAGTAAAGCGGTCTCTCATATTGAGCGCGCGACGACACTGGACCTCCCGCATAGCTCTCCGGCTTCAACTCTGCGGAGATCTCTCTGTGACTCGGCGCTCCCCACTCAGCTGGAACTGGGAGGTCATGGTACACCAGTCAGCGTGTCAGAGAGGCCTCTAGGATTGGAAGAAGCACAAGGTCTAGTGAGTCACAGTTCCCCACCCTGTCTCACATAAAGGGAGCTTCCTTCTGCTTCTCCCCCTTCCCCGCGGGAACTCTCACAGCTAAAGGCCTGACAGGCGGCTGCTATTTTACCCTTAAACAGGGGCACAAAGAGCTCTCCTACAGTCCCAGAAGAGGACGGGGAAATTACGCTACTAGCGTTACAGGTCTCTAACACAGCCCTCACAGACACCGGCATGTGTGACATGCTTATCCTGCAGTGGCGATCCTTGCTGCTGGACATAAAGTCCATCATAGCACCTCTACGCTCTGACATTGATAAACTGGGGGTCCGGACTGATCATCTGGAAAATAAATTTGGGGACTTTGCATCCTCGCATAACACCCTAATTGACGCTCACACAGAGCTAGAGGCAGAAGTAGAAATTATTAAGGCCAAAATGGCTGATCTGGAAGATAGAAGCAGACGCAATAATTTAAGCTGAGAGGGATTACAGAATCGGTGACACCTAAAGAAATCCCTGACTATGTGCAGTCTCTTCTGAGAGCAGTTCTACCAGATTGTCCTGACAGGGACTTGGAGATTGATAGAGTGCATCGCGTACCTTGACCGCCACATCTGGAGGACTCAGTGCCGCGGGATGTGCTAGCCAGAGTTCATTTTTTCAGGATCAAGGAACAGCTGCTATCTTCAGCGAGGAAAAGTGGGGGTCTCCCTGCACCCTTCCATAAGGTACTCTTATTTGCCGACTTATCTGCGAAGGGCCCTCTCACCTATCACGTTGTCCCTTAGAAGTGCCAATATACCATACCGCTGGGGTTTTCCAGTTCGCCTGCTGATACACCACAACAGAGTCTTCCACACTATCAAGACCATGGAAGAGGGACTTGCACTTTTACAAAGCTGGAACATCCCAGTTTCCTCCACTGGTGAAGTTCAACGCCATGCTCCAGCCAAAGTCCGTAAAGACTGGTCAAGAGTACGCTCAACCAAGTTTTATGGAGAGTACGCCTTGCCTTTAGGTGCTGTACTTTTGTACGGGTTCTGTCGCCCTACCCTGCCTTATTCCTAGGTTGCAGACGGGAAATTTGCCCTACTCCTTGTATTGAGCATCTTTTAGGCTTACCATGCTCTACATTTGTTTAATTTTGTTGCCTTACCTCCTATGTTTTTGGGGGTTAATTTCTCTAAGAGCTCATATAATGCCTGTTCTCTCTTGTGCTACCTATGTTCGGGTGATGCAGACGTCCTCGCTGGGAGATGTTCTGTGTCTGGTATCTCTCTTATTACCTGCTAGTAATAGAATGCTGTTTATTTTAATTTATCATGGTAATTACATTTGCCAGCTTAAATTCCAATGGCTTAAATAGCCCAATGTGCAGAGCGCATCTTTGGAAAGACTCTAAGGTGTTACAGTGTGATATTCTGGGGATACAGGAGACGCATATGCTTCAGCGTGATGCTTTCAGGTTGAGGCATACACAGTTTCCTCCCATTTTTCAATCGCACTTTCACTCCAAATCCAGGGGGTTCATGTTAGCTATTAAAACACGGTAGCATTTTCCCATGTAGCCGACCACATTGATCCTCAGGGCCGATTTATTATATTGATATTATATCTTAATAATGTATTATTTACCATAGGGTCCCTGTATGATCCTAACCATGGCCAAGTACATTTCTTTCACAAGTTAATGAAATTGATTCACAAGAAGCAACAGGGAAAATTGGAAATATGTGGTGATTTTAATCTGACATCAGATCCGACGGTCGATACCTCCACCTCCTCAATGCGGGCCACCCCTTCCCTTGCTGCTACTTTCTGGAAGGAGGAGCTTTATGACGTTTGGCGTATCCATCCTGTGTCTGCTAGAGATTATTCATTTCACTCTGGGGTTCACAATGTGTATTCCAGAATCGACATGTTTCTTGTAGATAGAGCACTTCTTCCCTACGCTCAAAACTCCTCCCTAGAAACTATCAAATGGTCTGACTATCAAATGGCAGCTATTACCTTGACGGTCTCTGAATCTATTAATTCCCCTCAAACATATTTGTGGCGGAGTAGCCCCTTTTTGCTATCAGACCCTCAATATGGATCCCGTATAAAATCGGATCTCAAGGACTTTGTCAAATTTAATGACTCCCCTCACACTGATCCAGTGATTCTGTGGAACGCTCACAAAGCATGTATCTGGGGTCTTTTATTCAGCAGGGTGCAATACGAAAAAAGCTAATGGAAGCAAGGATGTCAGACATCCTGTCCAAGCTACAATAGGTGGAGGCAAAAAACTAAGAGAATCCTACTCCTCTGTTAGCGGATGAGCTCAGACGCCTTAGGCAGGTGTTGAGAGGTTATATGCTCTCCTCCTATGAGAAAATGATTTGCAAAACAAAAGCTACTTACTACTCACAAGATAACAAGGCAGGTACACTTTTGGCGTCTAGATATAAGGCTCGTCATACAAAAAGCAGAATCCCGCACATTATCCACCCCCATTCTCAGGAGAAGGTTTAGTCCCCCACAGACATTGCTAATGGCTTTCAATCATACTATGCGGACCTTCATAATTTGCAGAACTCCCATCCTACCCCAGTTGAGCTAGATGAACGGGTCAACCTCTATCTCAAATCCTTACACTTACCCACACTAACTAGTTCCCAGCTTGAGGGTCCTAACTTCTCCGATTACTACCGAGGAGGTGGAGGCGGTGATTGTGTCTCTTCCAAGAGACAAAGCCCCTGGCCCCGATGGCTTTGCTAGCCATTATTATAAACATTTTAAGCAGGTTATCAGCCCTTACCTAAAAAACTTCTGTTAAGCCGCTATGTCCCAGGGCTCTATGCCAGCTGAGAATCTACAAGCCCTTATAATCACTCTACCTCAACCTGGCAAACCACCTGATAGACCCCAAAACTTTAGGCCCATCTCCCTTCTAAATCAGGATGTCAAAATATACGCAAAGTTTTGACCACTCGGTTAGCTAAAATTCTCCCCTCCATTATCTATGTGGACCAGGCCGCCTTCGTCCCGACCAGTCAGACGTATTATAACACGAGACACCTATTGGGTATTTTTCATCATGTTCATAAGAATAGAATTCCTGTGTTGGCCCTCGCCTTGGATGCCGAGAAGGCGTTCCACAGACTTTGACGGTCGTTCGCCTTCTCGGTACTTAAACAAATGGGTTTCACCGGCCATATACTCACCGCCGTCAGAGCACTTTATAGTAACCCCACAGCTAGAACGTTTGTGAACGGGGCCTTGTCGGATGTATTCAAGCTCACATAGGCACCAGACAGGGATGCCCTCTATCCCCCCTTATTTTCATAATAGCCATGGAACCAGTGGCCCAGGCGATTAGACAAGACCCCAATATAGCAGGGGTTACTGTGGGTGGTCGATCCCATGTAATATCCTAATATGCAGATGATGTATGTTTAACCCTCACAAACCCTGAAGAGTCCCTGTCGGCGCTTATGGCACAAATTTCCCAGTATGGCGACCTTTCATACTATCACCTCAACTCCTACAAAACACAAGCTTTACCTATTAATTTACCAGAAGCCCTGGTGTCGAACCTTCATAACACCTGGACTTTTGATTGGCAACAACACAGCATTAAATACTTGCATCAACATGTCTCATATACAGGCCCAGTTGTACGCACTAAACTATGACCCTCTCCTAATCTCCACAGAAAAAGAACTCGTAGCGTTTGCTAAATTTGACGCCTCGTTGATGGGTAAGATCACTACATTTAAAATGATTATCCTTTCTAAGTTTTTATATCTGTATCGCACCTTGCCCATAACCCTCCCGGAGAGGTTCTTTTCCCAAGCACAATCACTACTCTCTAGTTATATTTGGGAAAGAAAACACCTCAGGATTGCTCGTGACATCATAATCAGGGAACATCGTATGGGAGGCTTAGCATTACCAGATCTAAAATTGTACTATATATCTTCTCTGGTCTCCATGCTGAAGGGTTGGGCTTAGTCATCCCGGGACCTACCTTGGGTTCACCTAGAAGCATCACAAGTTGCCCCATACTCCTTGTGGAAGCTGTTGTACTTACCATTTTGGAATGATACCTATTCCCAAAAACCTAGGCCCAACGGTGTTGGCATCGCTGAAGGCATGGTCTACGTACCATGTATTAGCAGATGCTGATGACCCCCTTACAACTGCCTCTCTTCCCTTCTCTCTAGTCCGGTCTCTACTTCCTCAATCTGATTTGTCATTATGGGCTTCAGCCAATATTCATACTGTGGGGGAACTATTAGACCAAGGGGTATTACAGCCTTTTCAATGGATGGAGGGAATTCTTTAAATATCTCCAGATCCGCCATTTGCTACAGGACCTGGAGCCATCCGGGTTAAAACTAGACAAGCTAGCTAAACTATATATCACAGGCAACATGAAGGGTTTGAAGTCCCTATATAATTCCATCCTCCAGCCGGTGCATTTTAAACGCTTTCACCCTATGATCGCTTGAGAGAGGGAACTGAACTTGTCTATTTCTGAAGCGGAGTGGCTGCAGGCCCTTAAAATGATGCATAAACATCTGAAATGCACCTCCCATGTAGAGCTGTTAAAACTTTTCTCAGATGGTATTATATGCCGGACAGATTGGCTCTTATGTATGCTCCTGTCTCTAACTTATGCTGGAGAGGCTGCGGTTGCAGAGGCACCTTATTCAATATCTTGTGGCAATGCCCCAAGATTCAAATATATTGGTCCGCTTGCCGAGACCTGCTTGACCGGATTTTACCCTCTGAGGTAGCCTGGTCTCCGCAACTGGTCCTTCTATTGATAGGAGTTGATATCCTGCCAACCCGTATGAGGGCTCTGTTCTGCATATACTGTTTAACAGAAAAATTGTTACTGCTACGGAAATGGAAGACCCTTGACATACCAGAATTCTCTGATTTAGTATCTGCACTCAACACTACCTACTCTTACGAGAAGGTTATTGCTATGGGTGGAGTGGGATATAGTAGATTTCAGCTGAATTGGAACCCATGGTCGAATTCCAAATATGGTTCCCCGTCCTACAGGTTCCACAGACCTCCCTCTTTTTTTATTTTGCCCTAAGCCAACTCCTCAAGGTAACAAGGATGGGCTTTTGCCATTGGTCTCACTAGACTTGACATAGGTGGCCACTTTTCTCAGCACAATTTATCACTTTCTATCCACAGGCATAACAGGTTAATGAAACTCTTAAAGGGCTCTTCACATAAGAGAACCACTTTGGTTAATGTTGCTAAGATATTATGTAACTTTTTGTACTTTGTGCATCGGGTATGCCCGATATTTCCTTGTAATTGTTAAACTACAATAAAAACGATTGAAACAAAATAGGCCACTAGATGCTTTTACCACAAATATCTGCACCACTAAAGTGCGTATATGTTTTTCTTTCTGTACTGAAATAGGCCAGTAAACGCTTTTACCATAAATAACTGCATAAGTAAACTGAGAATATATTTTTCTTTTTGTACAGAAATAGGCCAGTAAACGCTTTTAGCATAAATAAATGCACCAGTGAAGTGAGTATATGTTTTTCTTTCTGTACTGAAATATGCCACTAAACGTTTTCAACACATATAACTGCAGAAGTGAACTAAGAATATATTTGTAAGATCCTCACCTGCTTTGCACTCCAGGGGAACCAAGAGGGGTCCTCGTGGAGTTGCGGGACAGGTTATGCGTGTCTCTGATGCACCAGCGCTGACCCCTTTGCGAGCCAGTGCGGAGATGCGTTCGCGTGGACATCGGAGGGGAGGACCGTCGGAGTCCCGGGGACAGAGTGGCCAGGCGAGTGACAAGACGCCGCGGCCAGGGTTGTCTCCGGTGTCTCCTGCGACTTCCGTTTCCGCATCTGGGTCCACGCGCTCGCATACTCGCGCTGAGTCAATCATGCGTCCGTGCGTACGCACGAGGGCAGGTTCGCAAAGGGATACACGGTCGCGAGTACGCGCTTCTTATGCACTTCGTCGACCAGTGGCGCATATTATACTGACTCACAAGAGCAAAGTGGATTAGGGAGCCAGCCATGGGTTAATCAACTTGTGATTGCCTTAGGCCTTGTACTCAGGTGCAGGGCAATTTGTTCACCTATGGTAGTGGACACTTGGCACCCTGGGATTGGTCAGCAGGCATTTAAAAGGAGGTCTCTCAGGGTGATCAGTGCCCACTGTTATTTTCCCTCAACCAGGTATAGGTCACAACTCCTAGTGACTGAAGACTGCCAGGAACTTTGTCCTTACAGCGGACCCAAGATCTGGAGTGACTCGACTGCCAAGTGCACAGCATCATTCAGCACTGGTTGGGACTATTCCTGGAATCTCCTTGCCTGTTTTTTTGTTATTATTCCTTGTTACCAGCAAGTGTCCTGGACGTTTATGTTTCTGGTGAATAAACACCTTTTTGCTTTCATCACTGGTCTGTTTGTTGGTGCCTTGCATTACAGAACAGTGGGCCCAACTAACAGTTGCCATGGACAAGATCCAGCAGCAGCTGAATGAATTAACGGGAGCCGTTAACCTGCTGTTCCAACGACGCCCAAATATACCAGCAGCCGCTGCAGCGCAAATCCAAGAGCAACTGACAACTGTGATGGAGGAGGTTCAGCAGCTTATCCAGGGAACCTCAGCACTACCCGTCACTATCGCAAGGCATCAAACAGAACCTAAGATCCCTCTGCCTGACCCCTTCACAGGAGAGCGACAGGAGTTCTTAAACTTCAGGGACTCCTGTCTCCTTTATTTCCAGTTACGACCGATGGCTTCTGGCACTCTCAGGCAGAGAATTGGGATTGTAATGTCACTGCTACGTGGAGACCCCCAACGTTGGGCATTTAACTTGCCTCAAGACCATACAGCTTTTTCGTCAGTGGATGCCTTCTTCGAGGCTATGGCTGTGATTTACGATGACCCGGATCGTACTCGCACCGCAGAGACCAATCTTGAGCATATTCAACAAGGCCGCCGCCCAGCTGAAGAATACGCTGCAGAATTCAGGCGATGGGCAGCTTTCACCACCTGGGGCGACGCAGCCCTACGCCATCGCTTCCGTTTGGGACTTTCGGATGCGGTCCGGGATCTTCTTTTAGCCTTGCCTACCCCCTTCTCGTTGGAAATGGCTATCTCTCAGGCAATCGATGCCGACAGGCGAATCCGTGAGAGGCGAGTGGAACGGTCGTCTCGGTTTTCATCCTCTCGACCAAATCCAGGGCCTCTAAAATCGGCCGAAGAGCCAATGGAGGTTGGATCCTCCCATCTCACACAGGCAGAACGAGCTCGTCGCCAACAGAAAGGCCTGTGCCTATTTTGCGGGAAGTCTGGACACCTCGTTAAAACCTGTCCCCTCCTGCCGGCGGGAAACGAATGAACCTAGGGGGCATAGAGGAGAACCCCCTAGGTGCTATTATCCCTCCTCCAAGCCGGGTGATGGTATCCATATCCTTACGGTGGCAAGACAAGGTCCATGAGTTGTCAGCACTAATCGATTCTGGGGCCGCTGGGAATTTTGTGGACTCAACCTTGGTTCGTCGACTTAGCATCCCGTTGATCCAGCCGAAAACCACCATGTCAGTGACCGCGATTGATGGTTCCCCTCTTCAAGATGGTCGTGCAGTGTGGATGACTCCGGGAATACAGGTAACGGTGGGGGCTGATCATCGGGAGACCTTAAGCCTTTTTGTCCTTGACATGCCATCCACTCCCGTGATTTTGGGTCTCCCTTGGTTAAGGCTCCATAATCCAGTAGTGGACTGGCGCTCGGGTCTTATCTGTCAGTGGAGTACGGAATGCCTTACTAAGTGCATTCGTCCCGACCTGTCACTAGCCTCCATGGAAGTATTAAGTACTTTACCACAGCAGTATCATAAGTTCCGAGATGTGTTCAGTCCTCAGGGGGCTGATGTATTACCTCCCCACAGGTCATATGATTGTCCTATAGACCTGTTGCCAGGCACCATGCCACCACGAGGGCATCTTTATAATCTCACTGGGCCTGAGGTTCAGGCTCAGCGGGAGTATATTAAAGAGAACCTTGAGAAGAATTTCATTCGTCCATCCACTTCCCCTGCTGGAGCTGGATTCTTCTTTGTGGAGAAGAAGGATGGAGGCTTGAGACCTTGCATCGATTATCGTGCCCTTAATCGGATTACGGTGAAGAATCGGTATCCACTGCCTCTGATTGATGATCTGTTTTCTCAGGTGGCAGGGGCCCGAGTCTTCACCAAACTCGATTTAAGGGGTGCTTATAATTTAGTTCGCATTAGAGAGGGTGACGAATGGAAGACCGCATTTAATACCAGAGACGGGCATTACGAGTATCTCGTGATGCCTTTTGGTCTCTGTAATGCTCCCGCGGTCTTCCAGGAGTTCATCAACGATGTTCTCAGAGATTTCTTGGATAGATGTGTTGTTGTCTATCTAGATGACATACTAATCTACTCCTCGGATCTGGTCTCTCATCGGAGACACGTTTGTCAGGTTTTCCAGAAGCTGAGGGAGAACCGCCTCTATGCCAAACTTGAGAAGTGTCTGTTTGAGGTGAAGGAGTTGCCTTTCCTGGGGTACATTATCTCAGAAAAGGGATTGGCTATGGACCCATCCAAACTTTCTGCTGTCTTGGATTGGCCTCAACCTAAGGATCTTAAGGGGTTGCAGCGTTTCTTAGGCTTTGCCAACTTCTACCGCAAGTTTATTAAGAATTTTTCTGCGATAGTAGTACCTCTCACCAACCTCACTAAGAAGGGAGCTAATCCTTCTAAGTGGACGAGAGAGGCAGTCAGAGCCTTTGAGACGCTGAAACAGGCCTTTTGCACGGCACCAATTCTTACTCATCCAGACACCTCCAGACCTTTTGTTCTCGAGGTCGATGCCTCAGAGGTCGGTGTAGGGGCAGTTCTCTCACAGTATTCTGGGGACCCCGAGAGGTTACATCCCTGTGCCTTCTTCTCTCGGAAGCTCTCTCCAGCCGAGTGTAATTATGATATCGGCAATAGAGAGCTTCTGGGAGTAAGATTGGCTTTTAAAGAGTGGAGACATTGGCTAGAGGGTGCAGAACATCCCATCACGGTTTACACTGACCACAAAAATTTGGAGTATCTAGAGAGTGCCAAAAGACTCAACTCCCGACAAGCCAGGTGGGCATTGTTTTTCACCCGCTTCAATTTCCGCCTCACTTATAAACCAGGTTCCAAAAACGTGAAGGCAGATGCCCTGTCCCGCTGCTTCCCTGAGGCTGCTTCCGTCCTGGACTCTGAGCCAGAAACCATTCTCCCAACTAAATGTTTTCTTGCTGCCCTGGGGGCCGCAGAAGTAATGGAGGACTTGTCCTCTCTTCTTGAGCCCTCACAGGCAGAGAGTCCACCTGACAAACCCGAGGGTCGATGGTTCGTACCCATTAACCTTCGATTGGAGGTCATCCGACAGCTTCATGACTCAAAGTCTGCCGGGCATTTGGGTGTTAAAAAAACACTTGCCCTTGTTAAACGTCACGTGTGGTGGCCCAACATGTCCGTGGATGTTAAGGCCTATATCCAGGCATGTACTGTTTGCGCCAGATGTAAACCGTCTCGGTCTGCCCCTTCTAGGACTTTACTCCCACTGCCTATTCCCCAGGCTCCATGGACTCACATTTCCATGGATTTCATCACAGATTTGCCAAGGTCCTCTGGAAGTACGGTAATCTGGGTAGTGGTGGACCGTTTTAGTAAAATGGCCCATTTTATCCCACTCCCTGGATTGCCCTCGGCCAGAGAATTGGCAGATCTGTTCTTGAATCATGTCTTTCGATTACACGGAGCGCCGGATGACATTGTTTCAGACAGAGGAGTGCAATTCATCTCCCGCTTCTGGCATTCTTTCTGCTCCCGATTGGGTATTAATTTGTCTTTTTCTTCTGGTTTTCACCCAGAGACCAACGGTCAGACGGAAAGGACTAACCAGACCCTGGAGCAATATCTCCGGTGCTTCGTGTCAGACTGCCAGGAGGAATGGGCAGCCTATCTACCCTTTGCGGAGGTGGCTTATAATAACTCTGAGCATGCTTCCACTAAGATGTCTCCGTTCAGGTGCGTGGGGGGCAGGGATCCAAGACTCTCTTCTTTGGCTGGACCCTCCACTGACTCACCAGTGGTGGATCAGTGGTTCAAGGATAGGCGTCCCATTTGGTCGTCGGCCCAGCGGAATCTCCGCAGTGCGGAGAAGAAATTTGCTGATCGTCATCGCACCGTAGAGCAAAAGTTTAAGGTGGGAGATCAGGTGTGGGTCTCCACCCGGAACATTCCGCTGCGTCAGCCATCTTCCAAGTTGGGTCCTCGATTCATTGGCCCATACCCAGTGACACAAAAGATCAACCGAGTTACGTATAAGGTTGCTCTTCCACTGTCGATCCGAGGAGTGAACACCTTTCATGTTTCACTTCTCAAATCGGCAGCCGACTCCGCTCCCTTCATTCAGACCCCATCCCCGCTGGAGGTCCAAGGGGTACCGGAGTTCGAAGTGAACAGAATTTTGGACTCTCGTTTTGTCCAAAGGTCTCTTCAATACTTGGTGGACTGGAAGGGTTTTGGTCCAGAGGAGAGATGTTGGATACCTGCTCGCCAGGTGCATGCGGATGAGTTGGTGGCAGCCTTTCACCGGGATAATCCGGGGAAAGCTTGCTTGGAGTCTTCAGAGCCGCCTCCTCGAGGGGGGGGTACTGTAAGATCCTCACCTGCTTTGCACTCCAGGGGAACCAAGAGGGGTCCTCGTGGAGTTGCGGGACAGGTTATGCGTGTCTCTGATGCACCAGCGCTGACCCCTTTGCGAGCCAGTGCGGAGATGCGTTCGCGTGGACATCGGAGGGGAGGACCGTCGGAGTCCCGGGGACAGAGTGGCCAGGCGAGTGACAAGACGCCGCGGCCAGGGTTGTCTCCGGTGTCTCCTGCGACTTCCATTTCCGCATCTGGGTCCACGCGCTCGCATACTCGCGCTGAGTCAATCATGCGTCCGTGCGTACGCACGAGGGCAGGTTCGCAAAGGGATACACGGTCGCGAGTACGCGCTTCTTATGCACTTCGTCGACCAGTGGCGCATATTATACTGACTCACAAGAGCAAAGTGGATTAGGGAGCCAGCCATGGGTTAATCAACTTGTGATTGCCTTAGGCCTTGTACTCAGGTGCAGGGCAATTTGTTCACCTATGGTAGTGGACACTTGGCACCCTGGGATTGGTCAGCAGGCATTTAAAAGGAGGTCTCTCAGGGTGATCAGTGCCCACTGTTATTTTCCCTCAACCAGGTATAGGTCACAACTCCTAGTGACTGAAGACTGCCAGGAACTTTGTCCTTACAGCGGACCCAAGATCTGGAGTGACTCAACTGCCAAGTGCACAGCATCATTCAGCACTGGTTGGGACTATTCCTGGAATCTCCTTGCCTGTTTTTTTGTTATTATTCCTTGTTACCAGCAAGTGTCCTGGACGTTTATGTTTCTGGTGAATAAACACCTTTTTGCTTTCATCACTGGTCTGTTTGTTGGTGCCTTGCATTACAATATTTTTATTTTGCCAGAGAACACTTTTAGCAGAAATAAATGCACCAGTAAAGTGCATATATTCTTTTCTTTCTATAATGAAATAGGCCACTAAACGCTTTTGCCACAAATAAGTGCACCAGTGAAGTGTGTATGTTTTTCTTTCTGTACTGAAAAAGGCCAGTAAACGCTTTTGCCACAAATAACTTCAGAAGTGAACTATGAATATATTTTTCTTTTTGTACTGAAATAGGCCAGTAAACGCTTTTTGCAGAAATAAATGCACCGGTGAAGTGCGTATATGTTTTTCTTTCTGTACTGAAATAGGCCACTAAAAGTTTTTAACACAAATAACTGCAGAAGTGAAGTGCTTTTATTTCTTTCCTTTCTGTACTGAAATAGGTCACTGAACCCTTTCACCACATATAACTGTGGAAGTGAAATGCGTATATATTTTTCCTTTTTTGTAATGAAATAGGCCACTAAACTCTTTCACAAATAAATGCAACAGTGAAGTGCGCATATTTTTTCTGTTTTTGTACTGAAATAGGACACTAAACTCTTTCACAAATAAACGTAACAGTGAAGTGCGTATAAACGCTTTTACCACATATAACTGCAGAAGTGAAATGCTTATATATTTTTCCTTATCCTTTTTGTATTGAAATAAGACACAGAACGCTTTCACCACATATAACTGCAGAAGTGAAATGCGTATATTTTTTCCTTTTTTGTTCGGAAATAGGCCTCTAAACTCTTTCACAAATAAATGCAACAGTGAAGTGCGCATATTTTTTCTGTTTTTGTACTGAAATAGGACACTAAACTCTTTCACAAATAAACGTAACAGTGAAGTGCGTATAAACGCTTTTACCACATATAACTGCAGAAGTGAAATGCTTATATATTTTTCCTTATCCTTTTTGTATTGAAATAAGACACAGAACGCTTTCACCACATATAACTGCAGAAGTGAAATGCGTATATTTTTTCCTTTTTTGTACTGAAATAGGACACTAAACTCTTTCACAAATAAACGTAACAGTGAAGTGCGTATAAACGCTTTTACCACATATAACTGCAGAAGTGAAATGCTTATATATTTTTCCTTATCCTTTTTGTATTGAAATAGGACACAGAACGCTTTCACCACATATAACTGCAGAAGTGAAATGCGTATTTGTTTTTATTTTTCCGCAGATATAAGCCAGTAAAGGCTTTTCAACATAGCACTTACACCCCAATAACAAGAATAAATTGCTAGAATCCTAGAGCTGTATAATGTCTATTTGGATCCCCAAATAATGTTTCCCTGCACTTGTAAATCACTATTTTTTTCAAAATTAGGTTTTTCTAGCACTGTCCCAAGTGACTTCAGACGTCTCTCCCTACACTAAGATGCTGTGAAATGATTCCTCCCTATCCTTTCCCTGCACTTGTAAATTGCTTTTCTGGCACTGTCACTAGCGCCTTCTGACGTCTCTTCTGGCACTAAGATGCTGTGAAATTATTCCTCCCTATCCTTTCCCTGCACTTATAAATTGATTTTTCTGTTTTTTTTTTCATAATGAGGTTTTTACAATTACTGTCCCTAGCGCATTCTCACGTCTGTCCCTGCACTCAGAAGACTGGAAAATGTTTGACTCTAAGATGGCCACCGTATTTATAGAGCTGTGACATCATAGGGCTGGCTGGCTGCTGATTGGCTGCATGCATGGCATTATGCGTCAGCCCGCCTTCTCAGAGCTCCTTGCCCCATGTCTTCATACGTGTAGCCGCCATTGTAGCTGCCATTTTAGGAAAAATTGCAATTTGTTACCACGAAGCACAAGGAAATTCGAATCGAATTTATCTTCGTCTGATTTGATTCACTCATCTCTAATTATATGCATGTACTACTAGTCCCATAAGGTTGTATAGAAAATGGGAGGTCCCAAGTGGCTAGGCATGGCTGGCTCCACCTTTCCTCTCCAAAAGAAAATAGAATGAGACTAGTGTGAAGACATAGTGAAGTGAACACCTAGAGCAGCAAGGAGCAAATCCTGTATGGAGATTTATCACCCTTACAGACTACTAGAGCAAAAAAGTGCCAGCCCTCGGAAGGGAGAAAAAGTATAAAACATTTAGAGGTCACAAAAAGGATTTCAAAATACTTTGTCAGAGAAGGCAACTGTCTGCAACCTGGCTATAGCCTCCTCTAAATGTGGTGGGAACAATTTAAGCCACAAGCTGCCTATCATAGCTAAAGGACAGAAAGGGCCCTCTGTTCAGAGACTATACTCCGCTAAGGCTACTTTCACATCAGTGTTTTTTCTGGATACGTCATGGATCAGAAAAAAAGCTTTTGTCATGAAAATACAACCGTCTGAATCCGTTATGATGATCCGGATCCGGTTCTATCATCTTTAAAATAGTCAAGACGGATCCTTCATAAACACCATTGAAAGTCAATAGAGGATGGATCAGTTTTATATTGTGTCAAAGAAAACAGATCCGCCACCATTGACTTTCACTGTGTGTCATGATGGATCCGTCTTGCTCTGCACCACACCGCGGACAGGAAAACGCTGCTTGCAGCGTTATTTTGTCTGCGATGGGGACACAACCAAATGGAACGAAAAGCATTCTGGTGCATTACATTTCGTCCAGTTCAGTTTTGTCCCCATTGACAATGAATGGGGACAAAATGGAAGCATTGAGATGGATGGATCTCAATAGAAGAAAGGGAAAGCTCAAGTGTGAAAGTAGCCTAAGGATACTGTGGATATACATACATATCCAGAGATAAACAAAGTGCATCCTTTTAGGCCAAGAACATAAAGATTGTACAGCCTGATTGCAATAGAGAAGCCTCCCATATACAACATTGGGAATTACGTATCTTTACTTTACTGTAAAGACTGCATCCAAAGTATAGTCACTGTGCCTGTATGATCTATTTACAAACTGTTTCAGTAAAGTACAGTGCAGTTGCCGCAACTAACTTGGCATCATCTTTTCTGTCTTTACTACTATTGAACTGAAAAGTGCTGACGTTAAGACAATGGGAACCTTATCTTGCACCTTAAAACCTTCACCATCAAGGGCAACTCAATGGTCATTAGGCAGGAGGACCCCAGAACTGGAGTGTGCCAGAAGGGAACAACAGGTGCGCCCTTACCATCACTCAGAATGCACGAGTGATCAGAAGATGTTGAGTTGAGGATACTCTGCTACAGATCCTGGGTCACCAACCCTGTGAACAGGAAGCCAGCCGGATGACTTAGACACAGACCCTGGGCCACCAGCCGCTGGCCAAGGAGCCTGCCTTCTGAGAGAGATAGCGACTAGTGTTGATCGAGCACCAAAGTTCCGTGGTTTTCGGGTACTCAGGTCGAACACCTCCAGATGCTCACAAAATGGAAGTCAATGGGAGAACCCAAGCATTAAACCAGGCACACCTGCTCTGAAGAGGGGAGGGTGTCTGGTTCATAGGAAAAGGTCAGAAATTGATGGAAACACCACCAAAATGGTTCGGGAGCAGCATGAGGAGGATTTCTGGATGCATCTTGGACTCCCAGGTCGCTGCTGGGAAGGATGTTGTCCGAGTAGTACGCCACTTTTACAGACTGACAATAATATGAACAAAACCGAAGATAAAATCGATTTTAGAGGAAAAATTGTTAGGAAACATACTTTCCTGTATCCTGTATATTTACTTGCATATAAAGTGCAAGTGCTGCAAAAAATTACAAGGAAGAGGTACACCGATACAACCTGTATATCACATAATGGAGGGCCTTATTCACATTGTGGTACAATTGTTCAGGTACTGGGACTCCTACACTCATAAAGCCTATGCACTAAGTGAAAGGGCTTCCGAAAATTACAAGGAACTGGCACTCCAATATATCCTTTATTACACATAAAGGAGGGCATCATACACCTTTGAAAACTTATGATTAATGGCCTGCTGGTGACCCTCTAAAACATTATGGGGGAGGGCCTGCTGCTGATCTGAGCATCGAAAACAATTATGGGCGAGTGCCTGCTGCTGAGCTGACGATTGAAAAAATTATGTGCAAGTGCCTGCTGCTTAGCTAACCATTGAAAAAATTATGGGTGAGGGCCTACTGGTGAACTGACCCTATAAAACATTATGGTTGAGGGCCTGCTGGTGAGCTGACCCTCAAAAACATTATATGCAAGGGCCTGCTGGTTAGCTGGCCCTCTAAAAGATTGAAGGTGAGGGCCTGCTGGTGAGCTGACCCTGTAAAACATTATTCTTGAGGACCTGCTGGTGAGCTGACCCTCTAAAACATTATATAAACTATATAACATTATATAGAGTGCCAGTTCATGCCACATGTCCAGCTTGGACACCCAGTAGTTGTAAGGCACAGAGGGATCACTGAGGACACTGACACGGTCTGCTACGTACAGATGTAGCAGGGTTAACACTCAAACTCTTAAAGGGGTATTCTTATCTTGGTAATCTATTTTCTAAATCATATAGTTTTTTTATAAAATTGAAAAATCCTATAAAATTGTTTATAGTCGCTGCCCATGGATACGGCCACCGCTTGGCTGATGCATATTCTTTTAGCCGCGGTTAATATAGTTCTGCGCATGCGCGGCCGTCCAAACAGTTTGTGCAGGGAAGAGACAATGCGGACAGCGTCGGAGGACATAAGCGGTGGGTAAGAATTATTTTTATGTGCTCCACCAACGAATGGGGGCAGATGGTGGAGGCACTTATGGGGGCATATGGAGGAGGCACTTATGGGGGCAGATGGAGGAGGCACTTACGCTGGCAGATGGAGGAGGCACTTACACTGGCAGATGGAGGAGGCACTTATGGGGGCAGATGGAGGAGGCACTTACGCTGGCAGATGGAGGAGGCACTTATGGGGGCTGATGGAGGAGGCACTTATGGGGGCAGATGGAGGAGGCACTTATGGGGCAGATGGAGGAGGCACTTATGGGGGCAGATGGAGGAGGCACTTATAGGGGCAGATGGAGGAGGCACTTATGGGGGCTGATGGAGGAGGCACTTATGGGGCAGATGGAGGAGGCACTTATGGGGCAGATGGAGGAGGCACTTATGGGGCAGATGGAGGAGGCACTTATGGGGCAGATGTAGTAGGCACTTATGGGGCAGATGGTGGAGGCACTTATGGGGGGCAGATGGTGGAGGCACTTATGGGGGCAGATGGTGGAGGCACTTTGGGGTCTGATGGATGTAGCAGAGCTGAATATGCTGCTGTTCAGCCACAGTACTAATGGTGAAGGAAATAGACAGATGTAACAGAGATGTATATGTGGTGGGTCAGCATCAATGCTGATGGAAGAGAGAAACAGATGTAGCAGAGCTGTATATGAGACTGTTCAGCCACAGTGCGGGTTGAGGAGATACACAGACAGATGTAGCAGAGCTGTATATGAAGCTTTTCAGACACAGTGCTAGTGGGGGAGTAGAATAAAGATGTAGCAGAGCTGTATAGGAAGCATTCAGCCAAAGTGATGTTAGGGGACTGGAGTAGACACATGTAGATGAGCTGTATATGCATCTATACAGATACATAGTGTAAGGTTTATACACAACTGGAGTACAGCCATAATGGAAACAAATCTGCATCAGATCTGGGGGGTAGGGGTTGGTCATGTTTTATGGGAGACAAAAGCACAGATTATAAGTCTACTGGCTGACAATCTTTAGAGCTAATGTATAATATGGAATTATATTTTTTGATTAACAAAATGGGTTTGTAAGAGATCAGACAAAGATTTTGTGTGTAAAACTGCAGAACAGCCACTTATCACAGCTCTCTGATGATTCCCCAGCAGGGGGAGGGGACTCAGACACTGCAGGCTGCCAGACTGATGACTCATAGCCTTCACATGAACTGGCACGTAAGAACTCAGTGTGCTCAGTGTGATGTCATAAGGAGGTGTGGCTGGACTTCACTCAAACTGACTAAGCCCGCCCAGCCTTAGCTGCAGAAAACCAGGAAGTGAATAGCAGAGTGACTGCAGGTGAGGACAAATTTGCAAGATGAGAATACCCCTTTAACTCAAATTTCTTAACTCATCTTGTTATCTTGAAACAAAAGCCATTGAAAAGCAATTACACTAGGCCGTGCATCAGGGTAAGGGTGCTGGCGAGGTGTCATGAAACTGTTCCAGGCTTTGGAGAGTGTTGCCCTGACTCTGTTGGAACTGCTGTGTGTTCCCCTTGTCTCCCCTCCTTGGTTGCCCAAGGAACTACATACTCTACAGCCAGGTTTGTCAGCTGAATATTTTTGGAGCAATTTTTCCACAAGGACCTTCTGGTATTGCACCATTTTGCTCATCCTCTCCACCACAGGAATGAGAGATTATAAGTTCTCTTTGTAGCAGAGGTCGAGAAGGGTGAAGAACCAGTAATCGGTGTTGTCCAAAATTCATAAAACGCATGGGTCACGGGAAAGGCAGCCCAACATAAAGTCAGCCATGTGTGCCAGAGTCCCAACAGGAAAGACTTTGCTGTCGTCATCAGGAGGATGACTCTTAATCTCCTCATCCGCTTTCTCCTCTTCTGCCCATCCACGCTGAACAGATGGAATTAAACTTGTATGGGTACTACCCTTTGTAGCAGAGGCAACCGTCTCCTCCTCCTCCTTATCCAATTTGCGCTGAGAAAACTAACTGAGGGTGGTCTGGCTATTACCCTGTGTAATGTCTTCCCCCATTTCCACCTCTTCCACATGCAAAGTGTTGTCCTTAATTGTGAGCATCAAGCGTTTAAGTAGACACAGAAGTGGGATGGTGACACTGATAATAGCGTTATCGCCGCTAACCATCTGTGTTGATTCCACAAAGTTTCTTAAAACCTCACAGAGGTCAGACGTCTATGCCCTCTCCCCGCTTGTGAAGAGTGAAAGATGATTTAAAAGGCGACGACCATGTTGCAGCTGGCATTCCAGTACTGCCCTCTGTAAATTCACAACTGATGGGTAGCTTGTTAAAACTTAACTTTTTTTAATGTCCAAGAGTAAAATAATGGGCCCTTCTATAATAAACACTCAAGGAATTTAACCACCGGCTACACTAATCTCCTGCGAGAACAATGTCTACTAGGAGATGGGAGAGGACCAAGACAGGGATAGCAAATTATGACACAGATAGGATGAGAGATACCAAGGCACCAAGGCAGAAAGACACAATGCTGGGTCGTTACGCTAGGTGTCCCTATCTCTACCTCTCCTCCCCCTATCTAGTGTGATAGCCCTGTCGTCACCCTCCCTAAACATGGACTGCCCAGCTTTGCCCGATAGACAGAATATGGTCCTCAGGATCACATAGACATCCACCGGTTGTAGGAGAGCACTTGAACTGGCAAAAAATGGGATGTTTGATTAAAGTGTGTCGCAATGTAGCTGTGGATAGCCTGCGGCACCTAATCCATTCAACACACGTACATAG
Organism: Bufo gargarizans; assembly: GCF_014858855.1. Classification (NCBI taxonomy): domain Eukaryota; kingdom Metazoa; phylum Chordata; class Amphibia; order Anura; family Bufonidae; genus Bufo; species Bufo gargarizans. The sequence goes on along the minus strand of NC_058087.1, from coordinate 134,555,338 downwards.
ATATTAGCTTTTATAAATATCAGATAAACACAGTCTCCCGACGCGTTTCTTCAATGGTTTCTAATTCCTCAGGGGACAAGTTCATATCTAAGAGACCCCTTGATGTAAGGTCACTTACTAGCTAAAATGGGGAATCCACAGAGAGCCTAATATTCACCATCCTGGATTGTACACCATAGTCCGTCCTATTCACAGGTGGCTACAAAGTGATCTGCAGATCGCAGATAGGTCTCTATGTGGGCTTCAACCATATAAATATTCAATTGCAAAGATATATGGCCAAGTTTCCCCCTCGTTCAAGTGACCCGAAAGTTATGATGTGCAAGCACGCAAACATATATAACTTATCTGTCCAGTCCTAGATGTTAACTGTCCCCAGATAAAGAGAGGCTGATGCTGCTCCCGCATGTGTCAGTAGCAATGGAGCAGCATTTGCGGCTCGTTTAAAAAGCCGTGTAACTCCGCCCATATCGCACACCCCCTACAGGTTATACAGCATCATCAATAGTTGTCACGTGAGACGTCACCTGTTCGGCCCTCAGTCACATGACAGAGCTGCTTCAGGAAGTGCTTGATGCAGCGGCGTGCCACTGCTGCTAGGTAACGATCCAGATGGCCAGCCGTGTCCAGGAGACATCTCAAATAGCAAAGCAAGCAGCCGCCGTCGCTTGTAATGCATCGATCGGCGCATGCTCTCTGCTGCGCATGTATGAGGCGGATATTTTGCAATGCAAAGGTTAATCCAGTGGGCAAGGCTCCCATTCTAATCCATTTTCCATTAGTCTGCCTGGTCTGCAGATCACCGGATGGAATATCAGAGTTTATAAGGTTGGTCCTTAGATAACTGTCGCACATAACAGTCGCTATAGCGCTTCCCAAGTTCAACGCTTACATATAATAGGTTTCCAAGCAAAATATAGAATGGTGTGGCATAGGGTAATATTCTATGTCTAAAGCAAATCAGTATATATTCTTGAACAGGGGTAGTGGGTGGGACTGGTTGATGCTCATGGGTAGCAGAGGGACTAATTAGGGTTCAATATAGCAGCTAAATGACAGCTGCTCATTTAAACCCTTAGGAACAACAGTTTTAAGGTGAAAGATCCACCAAGTCTCTCTCTGCAAAACCCTTCGGTCCCAATCCCTTCCCCTATTTGGTCGTGCGACCACCTCAATTCACGTGTCACGTGTTTTGCCAGGGTCGTGTCTCTTTCATTTCTGATGTCACCCAGGTGTTCCTTCACCCGTCGTTGCAGTTCACGGGTGGTTTTGCCTATATATTCAAGGCCACAGTCACAATTTGCCTTATAAATCACTCCCTTGGTGCGACAATTGACAAAATGTCTAATTTGGTAGTTTTTACCGGTGACATTACCACAAAACGACCGTCCCTGTGTGATGTGTGAGCACGCCACACAGCCACTGCAGTGATAACATCCAATAGGACGCCTGAGCCATGTCTCTTTTACATCTCGTATCTCACTGAAGTGGCTGTGTACCAGGCGATCCGTAAGGCTAAGGCCCCTGCGGTAAGTGACTTGTACTGTTTCAGAAACCACATTCCTGATGTCTGGGTCGATAAGGAGAACATCACAGTGTTTTCTCAATATATGTTTGACCTTGTCCGATACATCATCAAAAGTGATGAGACTACTCAAGACGTATGAGACTACTCTCAGATTTTTGGGGTTTGGAGTACAGAAACTCATCTCGCTTACTCTCGCATGCCCTCCTAAAGCCTGATCTAAGGACTGCATCAGGGTAACCCCTCTCCCGAAATCTGCTTCTCAGGTCGTTGGCCTGGTCCTTAAAGGCATCCCAGGTGGAACAGTTCCTCCTTATCCGCAGGTACTGTCCCACCGGTATCCCTCTTTTAAGTGGAAAAGGGTGATGGCTACTAGTGATGAGCGGCAGGTGCCATATTCGATTTCGACGAAATCCGCGAATATTCGATAGAATATTCGTTTTATATTCGTCGAAATCGAATATTCGTCATTATTCTTGTTATCGCAATTAATATGCGATTTAAATAATCGCGTATTGCGATTGTAACTTAAAGGCTATTCTCCTATTGAAATAGCAATGCGATTAATTCAAGTTATAATAATCGAATTTTGATTTTAACTTAGCACTACTATATTCCATATTCGTTAATTCTAGCCTAATATGGAATATAGCAGTGCTAAGTTAAAATCGAAATTCGATTATTATAACTTGAATTAATCGAATTGCGATTTCAACTTGGACCTGGTTTACTATGGTTGGCTTGGTAGTATTAGCGAATATGACGAATATATTCGTTATATTCCACAAAACGAAGATAATGAAGTATTCTGCATCTTCGTTTTAGCTACCTATTCGTCAACTTCGCTAATTCTAGCAATCATATAGGAAAGTTTACTATAGAGACAGCTAAGTTTAATTCGCTATGCGATTATATGACTGCTTTTAAAAAACAAAATTGAATAATTATAATACCTGATAATTATTATAATTATTCTATTTATAAAAAAAAGCAAAGTAATATAATCGCATAGCGAATTAAACTTAGCTGTCTCTATAGTAAACTTTCCTATATGATTGCTAGAATTAGCTAAAACGAAGATGCAGAATACTTCGTTATCTTCGTTTTGTGGAATATGACAAATACATTAGTTATATTCGTTTTGTGGAATATGACGAATACATTCGTCATATTCGCTAATTCTACCAAGCCAACCATAGTAAACGAGGTCCAAGTTGAAATCGCAATTCGATTAATTCAAGTTATAATAATCGAATTTCGATTTTAACTTAGCACTGCTATATTTCATATTAGGCTAGAATTAACGAATATGGAATATAGCAGTGCTAAGTTAAAATCGAAATTCGATTATTATAACTTGAATTAATCGCATTGCTATTTCAATAGGAGAGTAGCCTTTAAGTTAAAATCAAAATTCTATTATTATAACTTGAAATAATCGAATTGCGATTTCAACGTAATTTTCAAATCCGACAGTACATTCTAGTATATGGAGACGTTCCCATGGTGATGGGGACGCTCCTTGAGCATGGAAGTCGGCAGAAGCGGCAACGGACACTGACTGGAGCAGCCAGGAAGCCAGGAATCCTAAGGACAGGTAAGAACAACTTTAGGGAAGTGGGAAAGAAAAAAATATAACAATAAATAAAAATAAAAAAGAATATTCGAAATATCGAATTTATATCACTATATTCGAAATATTTGCGAATTAGCGAAGTGCCGATATTCGCGGAAAAAAATTGATATTCGAATATTCGCGCTCAACACTAATGGCTACTCCAGTGCAGAAGCGAGTTCGTGGAGGTGGGTTTCCTGAAGATACTTGTTTGTATCATGTCCTCCTTGCCCCTTGAAATCAAGATGTCGAGAAAAGGCAAGGTGTTTTTATTAAAAACTGAGGTGAATTTCATGTTGATGCAGTTGACATTCAGCTCCTTCACAAATTCCGAGAAGTCCTTTTCTCCCCCCTTCCAGACAACAAAGATGTCGCCTATAAATCTGGCCCATGTGGTGACACATGAGATATATTTGCTGGGTACATCACTAAAGACTAGGGTCCTTTCCCACCAGCCACCCCTGTTCAAGAATATATACTGATTTGCTTTAGACATAGAATATCATCCTATGCCAGACCATTCTATATTTTGTTTGGAAACCTATTATATGTGAGCGTTGAACTTTGGGGGGCGCTATAGCGATTGTTATGTGCGACAGTTATCTAAGGACCAACCTTATAAACTCTGATATTAAATCCGGTGATCTGCAGACCAGGCAGACCAATGGAAAATGGATTAGAATGGAAGCGATGCAAAGGGTTAACCAGACTTGCCCGCTGGATTAACCTTTGCATTGCAATATATCCGCCTCATACATGCGCAGCAGAGAGCATGCGCCGATCGATGCACTACAAGCGACGGCGGCTGCTTGCTTTGCTATTTGAGATGTTTGAGTCTCTGTCTCTTGGACACGGCTGGCCATCTGGATCGTTACCTAGCAGCAGTGGCACGCCGCTGCATCAAGCACTTCCTGAAGCAGCTCTGTCATGTGACTGAGGGCCGAACAGGTGACGTCTCACGTGACAACTATTGATGATGCTGTATGACGTGTAGGGGGTGTGCGATATGGGTGGAGTTACACGGCTTTTTAAATGAGCCGCAAATGCTGCTCCATTGCTACTGCCACATGCGGGACGCGGAGGAGCAGCATCAGCCTCTCTTTATCTGGGGACAGTTAACATCTAGGACTGGACAGATAAGTTATATATGTTTGCGTGCTTGCACATCATAACTGTTTAGCACAGATGAATATATGCCATTGAACAGTCTCTGAACATGTACTGGTGATATCAATACCAGGAGGACTGTTACAATGTGTGTTAAGTAAACATTTCAATGAATGATATCTTTTGCAATCAGATCCGAGTTGCGTTCACTATACCTGGATAGGTAAATCTACAGATCAGTTGTGACTGGTGGCCCAAAAGTTTGTTTGGCCATTTATCCGGGTTGCGGTATCTGTACCTGGATAACACTCACGTTAAATCCACATGTGAGTTGTGATTGATGACCAGGGAACTTTCGGGTCACTTGAACGAGGGGGAAACTTGGCCATATATCTTTGCAATTGAATATTTATATGGTTGAAGCCCACATAGAGACCTATCTGCGATCTGAGGATCACTGTGTAGCCACCTGTGAATAGGACGGACTATGGTATACAATCTGGGATGGTGAATATTAGGTTCTCTGTGGATTCCCCATTTTAGCTAGTAAGTGACCTTACATCAAGGGGTCTCTTAGATATGAATTTGTCCCCTGAGGAATCAGAAACCATTGAAGAAACGCGTTGGGAGACTGTGTTTATCTGATATTTATAAAAGCTAATATCTATGTACGTGTGTTGATTGGATTAGGTGCCGCAGGCTATCCACAGCTACATTGCGACACACTTTAATCAAACATACCATTTTTTGCCAGTTCAAGTGCTCTCCTACAACCGGTGGATGTTTATGTGATCCTGAGGACCATATTCTGTCTATCGGGCAAAGCTGGGCAGTCCATGTTTAGGGAGGGTGACGACAGGGCTATCACACTAGATAGGGGGGAGGAGAAGTAGCGATAGGGACACCTAGGGTAACGACCCAGCATTGTGTCTTTCTGCCTTGGTGCCTTGGTACCTCTCATCCTATCTGTGTCATAATTTGCTATCCCTGTCTTGGTCCTCTCCCATCTCCTAGTAGACATTGTTCTCGCAGGAGATTAGTGTAGCCGGTGGTTACATTCCTTGAGTGTTTATTATAGAAGGGCCCATTATTTTACTCTTGGACATTAATAAATGTTAAGTTTTAACAAGCTACCCATCAGTTGTGAATTTATTTGGGATTTAAAGGGTTTAGCCCACTAGTAGGAACTGTAGTCTGACCTACTGTAATTGGGTATGTTATTATAGTCTATATACTTTGGAGTATGGCTGGATTCCTTTCCACTGTCGTGGATAAAATACAATTGCTCTCTGAGGCCAGTGAAGTCTTCTCAGAGAAGACCCTGACACAGCAAATACGCACCCTCGTTAAAACCTGCCTTTAAAGACCTCACCAAGATTTACAAGGAGCAAATATCCTCATGGTGGGAGATACAATCGAAAAAGAACTAACTAAAAAATAAAATCGTGCCTAGAGGCCTAAGGATTACCTTGACTCCAGCAAGTAGATGTAGGTCCACCTCTCTATTGAGCAAGTGGGAGGACGAGGCAACCAAAAGCTCGTTGCAATTTATGCAACTCTTGCTGGAAGAAGAGAAGATTAACCTGGTGAGCCTTGAGAATAAACTCAAAGATCAGATTGAACTTACACAAAAATTCAAAAGTGAGACAGAATTTATTAACAAGGAAATCCAACTTAAGAACACTATAGACAAGTTCCAGTTTCACCTCAAAGAGCGTAAACATCGCCAGTTCAACAGGGACTTACAAGATTTTCGGGATAACCGGGTTTATTCCACCCTAGATCGGAACATACCACAGACTAAACGTCCGGAAGCGGACATTACATCCAGCAACTGAGGCCTCAGAAAACGAGAGGGAGACAAGTCAAACATATAAAGGAAGGGGTAGGGGTCGACAGAGGTCCCATAACTACAGAGGCAGAGGGGTTGACAGGTAAAGAGGTAGACAGGACTATGGTGGGTCCGATTTTTTAGAGACACCATATCCTCTACGCAACCTAGGGTTTCAGAAATCACCACCCCAGACCAACAGGCCACTAAGCAACATAACCAAATAGTCAACCTCTCCAACCAGCAGCTCCAGGACTCAGAAATGTGTGTCCTCAGCAGGGGGCTTTCTTTTGTCCCAACCTCAAGCTTCAATCTCTTCAATTGGGTCAGAGATACCCATCGCTTTGCTAGAAAACTCAGATGGTGAAAACACTTTGCGCTGATTGAAAAACGAGAGAGCAAAGAAATGGGTATCTCACCAGACATCCTTCAAGACGTCTGCCTCTTGTACAGTTTTAGCGATAGTACCCCCCAGGAAGGCAAAGGTCCCTTCACCTTGCTTAAAAATAGGAGCTTTAAAATGCCACCCTTAGGGGACCCGACATGTATTGACGTTTTTGTCAACCAAGTCTGCTGGGATCTGTCTAACCTCTCTTCCTCTCACTGTGGCTTTAATTGCAGTAAAAGTGAATATAAATCATTGCTAGACCTGGAGAAAAAGAAAAATCTAACCATCAAACCCTCTGACAAAGGGGGCAATATCGTTTTGATGGATACAAGTGATTACAAGAACATGTGCCAGGCCTTTTTAGGTGACAAAGAAACCTATGAGAGGCTAGGTGGTGATCCCACTGTAGCTTATCAGAAGGACTTAGTCGCTATACTATGATTAGCTAAGACTGAAAATCTCATCTCAGGGGATGAATTTGACTACTTGTATAAAAAACATCCCACTGTAGCCACATTTTATAGTCTACCTAAAGTTCACAAGGGTGGCACCCCGGTCAAAGGGCGCCGATTGTATCAGGTGTGAATAGTCTGACCCAGAACTTGGGGATCTATCTAGATCGCATTCTAGCACTATTTGTCAAAACACTGCCCTCATACCTGAGAGGCACGAGTGACCTCCCAGGTCATCTCGAGGGGATACCTTTGGAGGAGGGTACATCTTTGGCCTCAATTGATCTAGAGGCCCTCTACTCCTCCATACCCCATGTACTGGGAATGAGGGCAGTGGAGTCATTCCTCATCACCAGAGGACAACAATTCTATCCTCATAATTAGAGTTGAGCGAACACCTGGATGTTCGGGTTCGAGAAGTTCGGCCGAACATCCCGGAAAAGTTCGGGTTCGGGATCCGAACCCGATCCGAACTTCGTCCCGAACCCGAACCCCATTGAAGTCAATGGGGACCCGAACTTTTCGGCACTAAAAAGGCTGTAAAACAGCCCAGGAAAGAGCTAGAGGGCTGCAAAAGGCAGCAACATGTAGGTAAATCCCCTGCAAACAAATGTGGATAGGGAAATGAATTAAAATAAAAATTAAATAAATAAAAATTAACCAAAATCAATTGGAGAGAGGTTCCATAGCAGAGAATCTGGCTTCCCGTCACCCACCACTGGAACAATTCTAGTAAGAAGCAGGGCGGCAATACCAGAGGGTTAGACGGATCGTTAGTGATAGGGATATGTGTCAAACAAGATTAGACGATATGACCAATAAATTTAGAGAGCGAGGCTACCCCCCTGATCTATTGAAAATACAGCGTAATAAAGCTGAGATTACACCACCAGATAGAACTAAGAAAGAAACAAGGATCCCCTTAGTGATTAAATACCATCCCTGGTCCCAGCGCCTTAGGACTATTGTTAATCAACATTGGCACATATTATCTAAGTCCTATCCACGGATAGGAGAGTTCCAGAGGCCACCCATGATATGCTATAAACGGGCAGAAAATATTAGGGATAAAATAGTCCGGGCGGATGTGGGAAGTAATAAAATAGAAAGAGGACAGAGTACTTTATCTACACCTAGACGGGGCACTTTTCCTTGTTTAAACTGTGTCAATTGTTCCAGCGTTATAAAGGGTTCATGTTTCTCCCACCCTCACTCAGGTGAAAATATTCCAATAAGGGGCACGTTCACTTGTGATAGTAGATTTGTGGTTTACATTCTTAAATGTCCATGTGGATTACTATATGTGGGGGAAACCTCAATGAGAATGAAGGACAGACTAAGTAAACACAAATCTACTATCCGTAAACAGAATTTATTACTCCCAATACCCCTTCATTTTTATGATAAAAAACACAACATCTCGCAGTTGAGGTATCAGATTATTGAAGGTGTATCATTACCCCGTCGAGGGGGTGACAGAAATAAATTGTTATTGAAAAGGGAGGCTTACTGGATCCATCGTCTTCAGACAATGGAGCCCAGGGGCCTCAATCGTGAGTACAATGTGTCCTGCTTCCTATAAGGCATTCGGCCTTATGCAATCTGATAAATATATTTCTTTTTTTCTTCAGCGTGATTAATCACTGCAAGAATGGACTATGTGACTGAAAATCTTCGCCAGTATAGAGTGGATATGTTTTTTGCGAATTTTCAATTGCGAATTTTCAGTTGCGAATTTTTAGTTGCGAATTTTCAATTGCGAATTTTCAATTTTCAATTGCGAATTTTCAGTTGCGAATTTTCAATTGCGAATTTTTCAATGCGAATTTTTCATTGCGATTATTTGATATGCGAATTTTATTTAATGAGGGAGGCGGAGCTTCTTTGATGATGTCAGTTCCTTTGTGTTTCATTTATGTATAAATAGCTGGAGTGTAAGATGTTTTATGCAGTCTGATGAAAGCACATCTGTGCTGAAACGCGTCACTATGCCATTTTGAATATGTGACTGAATAAATCTACATTGTGATCTACATCAGCGAAGTGCCGGTCCTTTCCTTTGAAACCACCACTGGAACAGTCCATTCTCAGATATTTAGGCCCCGGCACCCAGGCAGAGGAGAGAGGTCCCGTAACAGAGAATCTGTCTTCATGTCAGCAGAGAATTAGTCTGCATGTCATAGCAGAGAATGAGGCTTCACGTCAGCCACCACTGCAACAGTCCATTGGCATATATTTAGGCCCAGCACCCAGGCAGAGGAGGGAGGTCCCGTAACAGAGAATCTGTCTTCATGTCAGCAGAGAATTAGTCTGCATGTCATAGCAGAGAATGAGGCTTCACGTCAGCCACCACTGCAACAGTCCATTGGCATATATTTAGGCCCAGCACACACACAGGCAGAGGAGTGTCATGGTCTTACCTCCTTGCTGTTCCCTTCGTTTGACATGTGCTGGTGGCCATCTTGGTTTCTGGGTTTTCTTGTAGCCTCCCACCCTGCGGCTCCTCCTTCCCACTGGGAGGAGCTGGATGCCCAGCTCATATATATAGGAGGTCTGTGGCTTCAGTTCCTTGCTTGGTCCTCCTGTGTTCACATGCTTCCAAGACTGCTGCTGCTTCTGGTTCCTGATCCTGGCCTCGTCTGACTACCCCGTTGGTTCCTGATTCCGGCTTCGTCTGACTACCCTGTTGGTTCCTGATTCCGGCTTCGTCTGACTACCCCGTTGGTTCCTGTTCCTGGCTTCGTCTGACTACCCTTCTGGTTCCTGACCTCTGTCTCCGCAAGACCCTGCTTCGGTTTAGCCATCCGTTCGGACTTTGCTTACGGCTTGCTCTTCAATAAAACCTTCTTATTTTCCACTTATCTCTTGTTGTACGTCTGGTTCATGGTTCCATGACATTAGGACCAAGCCATGAATTCTGACGGTACAGGGCCATCCTCGCTACCTACGCTGGTTGCCAGACTTGATCAGCAGGATCACCTGTTGGGTCGGTTCGCTGTGGCGTTGCAAACCCTGCTTGAACGCACGGCTCATTTAGCTTCCGTTGCCGATGGGTCGGTTGTCGCTCCTGGGCCCGCTCCTACTGCCGCTCCGGTTGTTGCGCCAGAGTCTACCCTGACACCTGTTGCTGCGCCTGTGGTGTTTCAGGGTATGACCGGTTCTGCCCCCCTTCCACAGCGCTTTGGGGGAGAGCCAACTCAGTGCCGAGGTTTCCTTAACCAGGTGGGCATTTACTTTGAGTTGCTGCCACATGCCTTTCCTACTGAGAGATCAAGGGTGGGCTTCTTGATCTCGCTGCTCTCGGACAAGGCCTTGGCCTGGGCCAGCCCTTTATGGGAGAACAACAATCCGGTGGTTGCCGAGTTTTCCGGTTTTGTTGCTTCTCTTCGGAAGGTATTCGATGTGCCGGCTCGTGCTGCCTCTGCTGCGAAGCTCCTTATGTCCATCAGACAGGGTTCACGATCCGTAGCTGAATACGCCATTGAGTTTCGTACCCTGGCAGCAGAGGTGGGCTGGAATAATGAGGCTCTGGTCGCTGCTTTCTCTCATGGTCTCTCGGATGCCTTGAAGGATGAGGTTGCAGCTAAGGACCTACCAGTGGAGCTCGAGTCTCTTATTTCTTTCCTGATTTTGATTGACACCAGACTCAGGGAGAGACCTTCCTTTAAGGAGAGCCTGCGGAGGTCTCCTAACAGATTGGCGCCTACGTTTGCTGTCCCACCCGTGCCTCCCTCTCCTCCCACGCCTCCTGGGGATGACTTGTCTGGGGGTGAACCCATGCAGCGGGGGTTTGCTCGCCTGTCTGAGGGGGAGAGGGTACTCCGGAGACGCGAGGGCCGATGCATGTACTGTGGTCTCGGTGGGCATTTTCGGTTGGCATGTCCGAACCGTCCGGGAGAACGCTCGCACCTGAGGTCCTGTCGGGGGCAGATCTTGGGTGGAGTCTCCTCGTCCCCGGTTTCCCGTGTTGACAAACCACTGATCACGGTTGTCCTCTCCTGGGTCGGGGGCTCGGTGACGACCCAGGCGTTGGTGGACTCTGGTGCTGGTGGTTTGTTCATTGATAGAGTGTTCGTTGCCGCCAATTCCATTCCTCTGCAGCCTCGAGGTTCCCCACTGGCTCTTGAGGCGATAGACGGCAGACCCCTTCTGCCGCCACACGTGACTCATGAGACCCTTCCAGTGGGGATAGCCATTGGTGCCGTTCACAGAGAGTCGGTCTGTCTCCAGGTTATTTCGTCTCCACACTACTCGGTGGTCTTGGGGTACCCCTGGCTCCAGAAGCATAATCCGACTTTCGATTGGAGATCGGTCGAGATCCTCTCGTGGTCACCGCAGTGTGGGGCTAGTTGCATCCATGGGCCTGTCAAGTTGCTGTGTACTTCCTCGGACTCTCTGTTGCCTCCTGAATACGAGGAGTACCGGGATGTATTCGATAAGGTGCGCGCGGTTGCCCTACCTCCGCACCGCCCATACGATTGTGCCATAGAGTTACAATCCGGTGCCGTTCCTCCTCGTGGCAAAGTCTATCCACTGTCGGTAGCGGAGAATGAGGCCATGGAGGAGTACGTGAGGGAGGCGCTTTCACGCGGACACATTCGCAAATCCTCGTCCCCGGCAGGGGCTGGATTTTTCTTTGTGAAAAAGAAGGGCGGCGAGTTGAGGCCTTGCATCGATTACAGGGGTCTCAATCGCATCACGATCAAGAACGCTTACCCGATACCCTTGATTTCCGAGCTGTTCGATCGCCTCAAAGGGGCCACGGTCTTTACCAAACTCGACCTGAGGGCGGCATATAACCTGGTAAGGATCAAGGCGGGCGATGAGTGGAAGACCGCGTTTAACACCAGGACCGGTCATTATGAATCCTTGGTTATGCCCTTTGGGTTGTGCAATGCGCCCGCAGTCTTCCAGGAATTCATCAACGATGTTTTCCGTGACCTGTTGCAGCAGTGTGTGGTGGTCTATTTGGATGACATCTTGGTATATTCTGCATCCATGGAGGCCCACATTCTGGATGTCAGACGAGTGTTGCAACGCTTACGAGAGAACAAGCTGTTCGGTAAGCTTGAGAAATGCGAATTTCACCGATCCCAGGTAACCTTCTTAGGTTACATCATTTCCGCTGAGGGGTTCTCCATGGATCCTGAGAAGGTTTCGGCTGTCTTACAGTGGCCCCAGCCCAGTGGGCTTCGTGCCCTGCAGCGCTTTTTGGGCTTCGCCAATTATTATCGGAAGTTCATCAGGGACTTTTCCATGCTAGCCAAGCCTCTCACGGATCTGACCAGGAAGGGCAGTGATCCTCAGGTCTGGCCGCTCGAGGCCATCCGAGCTTTTGAGGCTCTAAAGTCCGCCTTTGTGTCGGCTCCGATTCTGTCGCATCCCAACCCTGGGTTGCCTTTTGTCCTCGAGGTGGACGCGTCTGAGACGGGAGTAGGCGCCCTCCTGTCTCAGCGTAGAACACCAGAGGGTCCTCTGCTTCCTTGTGGGTTTTACTCCCGGAAACTGTCTTCCGCGGAGTGCAACTATCAGATTGGTGACAGGGAGTTATTGGCCATCGTGCAGGCCCTTAAAGAATGGAGGCACTTGCTCGAGGGCTCGGTGGTTCCGGTTCTCATCCTGACGGACCACAAGAATCTGACCTACCTCTCTGAGGCCAAGAGATTGACACCACGTCAGGCCAGATGGGCTCTGTTCTTGTCACGTTTTAATTACGTGGTCTCCTACCTACCCGGCTCCAAGAACATCAGAGCGGATGCCTTATCACGGCAGTACTCCGAGCTGTCCGGGGAGGAGTCGATTCCGACTACGGTCATACCCCCGAATCAGATCCTGGCCGCTATTCGCACCAGCCTGACTTCTCCTCTGGGTGAGCAGATTTTGGCGGCTCAATCTGGTGCTCCCTCTGGGAGACCCAACGGCAGATGTTTTGTGCCTGAGGAGTTGCGCACTCGGTTGTTGCGAACCTACCATAACTCCAAGGCCGCGGGGCACCCTGGAAAGAATCAGCTGTCCTGGGCGGTTTCACGTCTGTTCTGGTGGCCTTCTCTACGTTCCGACATCGCCGCATATGTAGCGGCATGCTCCGTTTGTGCCCAGAGTAAGTCCCCTCGGCACCTTCCGTTGGGCCTTTTGCAACCCATAGCCACCGGGGAGCGTCCATGGTCACACCTGGGGATGGATTTCATTGTGGACCTCCCTGCATCCCGAGGCCATACGGTCATTCTCATGATTGTGGATCGGTTTTCCAAAATGTGCCACTGTGTTCCTCTCAAGAAGTTACCCTCTGCACAAGAGTTGGCCTCGATTTTTGCCAGGGAGGTCTTCCGGTTGCACGGTTTGCCCAAGGAGATTGTGTCGGATCGGGGGAGTCAGTTTGTGTCCAGGTTCTGGCGCGCCTTTTGCTCCCAGTTGGGGATTCATCTCTCTTTCTCCTCGGCCTACCACCCTCAGTCCAATGGGGCCGCAGAACGATCCAATCAGGCCTTGGAGCAATTCCTTCGTTGCTATGTCTCCGATCACCAAGACAATTGGGTTGACCTCCTGCCTTGGGCTGAGTTTGCCAGGAACACGGCGGTGAACTCTTCCTCTGGGACGTCTCCCTTCATGGCCAATTATGGGTTCCAACCTGCCGTGTTACCGGAGGTATTCTCTCCCCAGGATATTCCGGCTGTGGAGGATCACCTTTCCGTCCTACGTGCTTCTTGGGTACAGATCCAGAGGTCCCTTGAGGTCTCTGCGCAGCGCCAGAAACTCCAGGCTGATCGCAGACGAGCGCCCGCTCCTTCCTACCAGGTCGGAGACCGCGTATGGTTGTCCACCCGCAACCTCAACCTTTGAGTGCCCACTCCCAAGCTGGCGCCTCGCTTTGTTGGTCCCTTCCGAGTGCTTCGCAGGGTAAACCCGGTAGCCTATGCCCTTGCGCTTCCTCCTGGCATGCGGATCTCCAACGTGTTTCATGTCTCCCTGTTGAAGCCACTGGTGTGTAATCGTTTCACTTCCTCGATTCCTCGGCCTCGTCCGGTCCAAGTGGGCAATCGTGAGGAGTATGAGGTGAGCAATATCCTGGACTCACGCCTGGTCCGCGGCCGGGTGCAGTTTTTGGTCCATTGGCGTGGTTATGGTCCAGAGGAGCGTTCCTGGGTTCCCTCCGCAGATGTCCATGCTCCTGTCTTGCTCCGAGCCTTCCACGCACGCTTCCCTCAGAAACCGTTCCTTACTCCGCGGAGGAGGGGCCCTTGAGGGGGAGGTACTGTCATGGTCTTACCTCCTTGCTGTTCCCTTCGTTTGACATGTGCTGGTGGCCATCTTGGTTTCTGGGTTTTCTTGTAGCCTCCCACCCTGCGGCTCCTCCTTCCCACTGGGAGGAGCTGGATGCCCAGCTCATATATATAGGAGGTCTGTGGCTTCAGTTCCTTGCTTGGTCCTCCTGTGTTCACATGCTTCCAAGACTGCTGCTGCTTCTGGTTCCTGATCCTGGCCTCGTCTGACTACCCCGTTGGTTCCTGATTCCGGCTTCGTCTGACTACCCTGTTGGTTCCTGATTCCGGCTTCGTCTGACTACCCCGTTGGTTCCTGTTCCTGGCTTCGTCTGACTACCCTTCTGGTTCCTGACCTCTGTCTCCGCAAGACCCTGCTTCGGTTTAGCCATCCGTTCGGACTTTGCTTACGGCTTGCTCTTCAATAAAACCTTCTTATTTTCCACTTATCTCTTGTTGTACGTCTGGTTCATGGTTCCATGACAAGGAGAGAGGTCCCGTAACAGAGAATCTGGCTTCATGTCAGCAGAGAATCAGTCTGCATGTCATAGCAGAGAATGAGGCTTCACGTCAGCCACCACTGCAACAGTCCATTGGCATATATTTAGGCCCAGCACACACACAGGCAGAGGAGAGAGGTCCCGTAACAGAGGATCTGGCTTCATGTCAGCAGAGAATCAGTCTGCATGTCATAGCAGAGAATCAGGCTTCACGTCAGCCACCACTGCAACAGTCCATTCTCATAAATTTAGGCCCAGCACCCAGGCAGAGGAGAGAGGTCCCGTAACAGACAATCTGGCTTCATGTCAGCAGAGAATCAGTCTGCATGTCATAGCAGAGAATGAGGCTTCACGTCAGCCACCACTGCAACAGTCCATTGGCATATATTTAGGCCCAGCACACACACAGGCAGAGGAGAGAGGTCCCGTAACAGAGAATCTGGCTTCATGTCAGCAGAGAATCAGTCTGCATGTCATAGCAGAGAATGAGGCTTCACGTCAGCCACCACTGCAACAGTCCATTGGCATATATTTAGGCCCAGCACACACACAGGCAGAGGAGAGAGGTCCCGTAACAGACAATCTGGCTTCATGTCAGCAGAGAATCAGTCTGCATGTCATAGCAGAGAATGAGGCTTCACGTCACCCACCACTGCAACAGTCCATTGGCATATATTTAGGCCTAGCACACAGGCAGAGCAGAGAGGTCCCGTAACAGACAATCTGGCTTCATGTACAGCAGAGAATCAGTCTGCATGTCATAGCAGAGAATGAGGCTTCACGTCACCCACCACTGCAACAGTCCATTGGCATATATTTAGGCCTAGCACACAGGCAGAGCAGAGAGGTCCCGTAACAGACGATCTGGCTTCATGTCAGCAGAGAATCAGTCTGCATGTCATAGCAGAGAATGAGGCTTCACGTCAGCCACCACTGCAACAGTCCATTGGCATATATTTAGGCCTAGCACACAGGCAGAGGAGAGAGGTCCCGTAACAGACAATCTGGCTTCATGTCAGCAGAGAATTAGTCTGCATGTCATAGCAGAGAATGAGGCTTCACGTCAGCCACCACTGCAACAGTCCATTGGCATATATTTAGGCCCTAGCACCCAGGCAGAGGAGAGAGGTCCCGTAACAGAGAATCTGGCTTCATGTCAGCAGAGAATCAGTCTGCATGTCATAGCAGAGAATGAGGCTTCACGTCAGCCACCACTGCAACAGTCCATTGGCATATATTTAGGCCCAGCACACACACAGGCAGAGGAGAGAGGTCCCGTAACAGAGA